>NW_026607971.1:27500-35000 GCF_029499605.1 Hyla sarda | reverse complement strand
TGAATGGGGCTGTATATTGGGAACCCTACTGGACTGTGTGAATGGGGCTGTATTTTGGGAACCCTACTGGACTGTGTGAATGGGGCTGTATATTGGGAACCCTACTGGACTGTGTGAATGGGGCTGTATATTGGGAACCCTACTGGACTGTGTGAATGGGGCTGTATATTGGGAACCCTACTGGACTGTGTGAATGAGGCTGTATATTGGGAACCCTACTGGACTGTGTGAATGGGGCTGTATATTGTGAACCCTACTGGACTGTGTGAATGGGGCTGTATATTGTGAACCCTACTGGACTGTGTGAATGGGACTGTATATTGTGAACCCTACTGGACTGTGTGAATGGGGCTGTATATTGGGATCCCTACTGGACTGTGTGAATGGGGCTGTATATTGGGAACCCTACTGGACTGTGTGAATGGGACTGTATATTGTGAACCCTACTGGACTGTGTGAATGGGGCTGTATATTGTGAACCCTACTGGACTGTGTGAATGGGGCTGTATATTGGGATCCCTACTGGACTGTGTGAATGGGGCTGTATATTGGGAACCCTACTGGACTGTGTGAATGGGGCTGTATATTGGGATCCCTACTGGACTGTGTGAATGGGGCTGTATATTGGGAACCCTACTGGACTGTGTGAATGGGGCTGTATATTGGGAACCCTACTGGACTGTGTGAATGGGGCTGTATATTGTGAACCCTACTGGAATGTGTGAATGGGGCTGTATATTGGGAACCCTACTGGACTGTGTGAATGGGGCTGTATATTGGGATCCCTACTGGACTGTGTGAATGGGGCTGTATATTGGGAACCCTACTGGACTGTGTGAATGGGGCTGTATATTGGGAACCCTACTGGACTGTGTGAATGGGGCTGTATATTGGGAACCCTACTGGACTGTGTGAATGGGGCTGTATATTGGGAACCCTACTGGACTGTGTGAATGGGGCTGTATATTGGGAACCCTACTGGACTGTGTGAATGGGGCTGTATATTGGGAACCCTACTGGACTGTGTGAATGGGGCTGTATATTGGGAACCCTACTGGACTGTGTGAATGGGGCTGTATATTGGGAACCCTACTGGACTGTGTGAATGGGGCTGTATATTGTGAACCCTACTGGACTGTGTGAATGGGGCTGTATATTGGGAACCCTACTGGACTGTGTGAATGGGGCTGTATATTGGGAACCCTACTGGACTGTGTGAATGGAGCTGTATATTGGGAACCCTACTGGACTGTGTGAATGGGGCTGTATATTGGGAACCCTACTGGACTGTGTGAATGGGGCTGTATATTGGGAACCCTACTGGACTGTGTGAATGGGGCTGTATATTGGGAACCCTACTGGACTGTGTGAATGGGGCTGTATATTGGGAACCCTACTGGACTGTGTGAATGGGGCTGTATATTGGGAACCCATGCAGGCTGATAATGGTTTTCTTGAAACACTTATGTTAATGTGTTCTGATGTAAAGAGTTCTATTCCCACCTCTCGCAGGACAAAAGAAAAGCTGTGTGAGCTGGAAATAGAAGGTAAAAAGATGACTGTTCTGTTAGATCCAAAATGTGTAATAAGTCTGGTAAAGACCAGCTGCAGAAAGCCGGACCCCGCTATAATGTCTATACAAGCCGGACCCCGCTATAGTGTCTATACAGGCCGGACGCCGCTATAGTGTCTATACAAGCCAGACCCCGCTATAGTGTCTATACAAGCCAGACCCCGCTATAATGTCTATACAAGCCGGACCCCGCTATAATGTCTATACAGGCCGGACCCCGCTATAGTGTCTATACAAGCCGGACCCCACTATAATGTCTATACAGGCCGGACCCCACTATAGTGTCTATACAGGCCGGACCCCTCTATAGTGTCTATACAAGCCGGACCCCGCTATAGTGTCTATACAGGCCAGACCCCGCTATAGTGTCTATACAAGCCGGACCCCACTATAATGTCTATACAGGCCGGACCCCGCTATAGTGTCTATACAAGCCGGACCCCACTATAATGTCTATACAAGCCAGACCCCGCTATAGTGTCTATACAGGCCGGACCCCGCTATAGTGTCTATACAAGCCAGACCCCGCTATAGTGTCTATACAGGCCGGACCCCGCTATAATGTCTATACAGGCCGGACCCCGCTATAATGTCTATACAGGCCGGACCCCTCTATAGTGTCTATACAGGCCGGACCCCGCTATAATGTCTATGCAGGCCAGACCCCGCTATAGTGTCTATACAGGCCGGACCCCGCTATAATGTCTATACAGGCCGGACCCCGCTATAGTGTCTATACAGGCCGGACCCCGCTATAGTGTCTATACAGGCCGGACCCCGCTATAGTGTCTATACAGGCCGGACCCCGCTATAATGTCTATACAGGCCGGACCCCGCTATAGTGTCTATACAGGCCGGACCCCGCTATAGTGTCTATACAAGCCGGACCCCGCTATAGTGTCTATACAGGCCGGACCCCGCTATAGTGTCTATACAAGCCGGACCCCGCTATAGTGTCTATACAGGCCGGACCCCGCTATAATGTCTATACAAGCCGGACCCCACTATAGTGTCTATACAGGCCGGACCCCGCTATAATGTCCATACAAGCCGGACCCCGCTATAGTGTCTATACAGGCCGGACCCCGCTATAGTGTCTATACAGGCCGGACCCCACTATAGTGTCTATACAGGCCGGACCCCGCTATAATGTCTATACAGGCCGGACCCCGCTATAATGTCCATACAAGCCGGACCCCGCTATAGTGTCTATACAGGCCGGACCCCGCTATGATGTCTATACAGGCCGGACCCCGCTATAATGTCTATACAGGCCGGACCCCGCTATAGTGTCTATACAGGCCGGACCCCGCTATAGTGTCTATACAAGCCGGACCCCGCTATAGTGTCTATACAGGCCGGACCCCGCTATAGTGTCTATACAAGCCGGACCCCGCTATAGTGTCTATACAGGCCGGACCCCGCTATAGTGTCTATACAGGCCGGACCCCGCTATAGTGTCTATACAGGCCGGACCCCACTATAGTGTCTATACAGGCCGGACCCCGCTATAGTGTCTATACAGGCCGGACCCCGCTATAGTGTCTATACAGGCCGGACCCCGCTATAGTGTCTATACAGGCCGGACCCCGCTATAGTGTCTATACAGGCCGGACCCCGCTATAGTGTCTATACAGGCCGGACCCCGCTATAGTGTCTATACAGGCCGGACCCCGCTATAGTGTCTATACAGGCCGGACCCCGCTATAGTGTCTATACAGGCCGGACCCCGCTATAATGTCTATACAGGCCGGACCCCGCTATAATGTCTATACAGGCCGGACCCCACTATAGTGTCTATACAGGCCGGACCCCACTATAGTGTCTATACAGGCCGGACCCCGCTATAGTGTCTATACAGGCCGGACCCCACTATAGTGTCTATACAGGCCGGACCCCACTATAGTGTCTATACAGGCCGGACCCCGCTATAATGTCCATACAAGCCGGTATTTGGGGTTATAAAACAGTTAATGTCTGTATTTCTACTCCCTATGGTACCATAAGTCACAAGGTTGCAATAGAGCCTACCTTAGAGTATGAAGTAGAGCTGGGGAAGGATTTTCTGTTTTTTCAGCAGTTGTGGGAAGATAGTCAGGTGACTAGAGCAGGAACATCTGATAGGCTCACAACACTTGGTTTTCACCACATAGCAGGGGACAGTAACTCCGCAGAGGATGAGGACGGGGAGTGTCAGCAGACCCTAGGTATATGTCAGGTGGGAGTGTCAGCAGACCCTAGGTATAGGTCAGGTGGGAGTGTCAGCAGACCCTAGGTATATGTCAGGGGGGAGTGTCGGCAGACCCTAGGTATATGTCAGGTGGGAGTGTCGGCAGACCCTAGGTATATGTCAGGTGGGAGTGTCGGCAGACCCTAGGTATATGTCAGGTTGGAGTCTGCCAGACCACTAGGTATATGTCAGGTGGGAGTGTCGGCAGACCCTAGGTATATGTCAGGTGGGAGTGTCGGCAGACCCTAGGTATATGTCAGGTGGGGGTGTCGGCAGACCCTAGGTATATGTCAGGTGGGAGTGTCGGCAGACCCTAGGTATATGTCAGGTAGGAGTGTCGGCAGACCCTAGGTATATGTCAGGTGGGAGTGTCGGCAGACCCTAGGTATATGTCAGGTTGGAGTCTGCCAGACCACTAGGTATATGTCAGGTGGGAGTGTCGGCAGACCCTAGGTATATGTCAGGTGGGAGTGTCGGCAGACCCTAGGTATATGTCAGGTGGGGGTGTCAGCAGACCCTAGGTATATGTCAGGTGGGAGTGTCAGCAGACCCTAGGTATATGTCAGGTGGGAGTGTCAGCAGACCCTAGGTATATGTCAGGTGGGAGTGTCGGCAGACCCTAGGTATATGTCAGGTGGGAGTGTCAGCAGACCCTAGGTATATGTCAGGTGGGAGTGTCGGCAGACCCTAGGTATATGTCAGGTGGGAGTGTCGGCAGACCCTAGGTATATGTCAGGTGGGAGTGTCAGCAGACCCTAGGTATATCTCAGGTGGGAGTGTCAGCAGACCCTAGGTATGTCAGGTGGGAGTGTCAGCAGACCCTAGGTATATGTCAGGTGGGGGTGTCAGCAGACCCTAGGTATATGTCAGGTGGGAGTGTCAGCAGACCCTAGGTATATGTCAGGTGGGAGTGTCAGCAGACCCTAGGTATATCTCAGGTGGGAGTGTCGGCAGACCCTAGGTATATGTCAGGTGGGGGTGTCGGCAGACCCTAGGTATATGTCAGGTGGGAGTGTCGGCAGACCCTAGGTATATGTCAGGTGGGAGTGTCGGCAGACCCTAGGTATATGTCAGGTGGGAGTGTCGGCAGACCCTAGGTATATGTCAGGTGGGAGTGTCGGCAGACCCTAGGTATATGCCAGGTGGGAGTGTCAGCAGACCCTAGGTATATGTCAGGTGGGAGTGTCGGCAGACCCTAGGTATATGTCAGGGGGGAGTGTCGGCAGACCCTAGGTATATGTCAGGTGGGAGTGTCGGCAGACCCTAGGTATATGTCAGGTGGGAGTGTCAGCAGACCCTAGGTATATGTCAGGTGGGAGTGTCGGCAGACCCTAGGTATATGTCAGGTGGGAGTGTCGGCAGGCCCTAGGTATATGTCAGGTGGGAGTGTCGGCAGACCCTAGGTATATGTCAGGTGGGAGTGTCGGCAGACCCTAGGTATATGTCAGGTGGGAGTGTCGGCAGACCCTAGGTATATGTCAGGTGGGAGTGTCGGCAGACCCTAGGTATATGTCAGGTGGGAGTGTCGGCAGACCCTAGGTATATGTCAGGTGGGAGTGTCGGCAGACCCTAGGTATATGTCAGGTGGGAGTGTCAGCAGACCCTAGGTATATGTCAGGTGGGAGTGTCAGCAGACCCTAGGTATATGTCAGGTGGGAGTGTCGGCAGACCCTAGGTATATGTCAGGTAGGAGTGTCGGCAGACCCTAGGTATATGTCAGGTGGGAGTGTCGGCAGACCCTAGGTATATGTCAGGTGGGAGTGTCGGCAGACCCTAGGTATATGTCAGGTGGGAGTGTCGGCAGACCCTAGGTATATGTCAGGTGGGAGTGTCGGCAGACCCTAGGTATATGTCAGGTGGGAGTGTCAGCAGACCCTAGGTATATGTCAGGTGGGAGTGTCCGGCAGACCCTAGGTATATGTCAGGTGGGAGTGTCGGCAGACCCTAGGTATATGTCAGGGGGGAGTGTCGGCAGACCCTAGGTATATGTCAGGTGGGAGTGTCGGCAGACCCTAGGTATATGTTAGGTAGGAGTGTCGGCAGACCCTAGGTATATGTCAGGTGGGAGTGTCGGCAGACCCTAGGTATATGTCAGGTGGGAGTGTCAGCAGACCCTAGGTATATGTCAGGTGGGAGTGTCAGCAGACCCTAGGTATATGTCAGGTGGGAGTGTCGGCGGACCCTAGGTATATGTCAGGTGGGAGTGTCAGCAGACCCTAGGTATATGTCAGGTGGGGGTGTCGGCAGACCCTAGGTATATGTCAGGTGGGGGTGTCGGCAGACCACTAGGTGTATGTCAGGTGGGGGTGTCGGCAGACCCTAGGTATATGTCAGGTGGGGGTGTCGGCAGACCCTAGGTATATGTCAGGTGGGAGTGTCGGCAGACCCTAGGTATATGTCAGGTGGGAGTGTCGGCAGACCCTAGGTATATGTCAGATGGGAGTGTCAGCAGACTCTAGGTATATGTCAGGTGGGAGTGTCAGCAGACCCTAGGTATATGTCAGGTGGGAGTGTCGGCAGACCCTAGGTATATGTCAGGTGGGAGTGTCGGCAGACCCTAGGTATATGTCAGGTGGGAGTGTCGGCAGACCCTAGGTATATGTCAGGTGGGAGTGTCGGCAGACCCTAGGTATATGTCAGGTGGGAGTGTCGGCAGACCCTAGGTATATGTCAGGTGGGAGTGTCGGCAGACCCTAGGTATATGTCAGGTGGGAGTGTCGGCAGACTCTAGGTATATGTCAGGTGGGAGTGTCGGCAGACTCTAGGTATATGTCAGGTGGGAGTGTCGGCAGACCCTAGGTATATGTCAGGTGGGAGTGTCAGCAGACCCTAGGTATATGTCAGGTGGGAGTGTCAGCAGACCCTAGGTGTATATCAGGTGGGAGTGTCAGCAGACCCTAGGTATATGTCAGGTGGGAGTGTCAGCAGACCCATAGAAGCTCCAGAGATGGCTGTGGAAAAACCAAAACTCCAGAAGAGAGTACTGGTGGAGCTGGGGGCTGCACTTACAGTCACAGACAGAGTCCTAAGTGAAGGAGACTGTGACAAGACAAAAGAAAAGTCTGCCAAGAAGCCGAGAGACAGTTCAGAGGAATTGATCAGGAATCTCCCTGACTCGCTGGTGCCAAGAGCCATTGAAGTTGTTGCTAAGGGCAACAAACTTACCGCCAAGGGATTGCCGGTCCGACGGGAGTGTTTAGCGAGAGTCTCCAGAGTTGCCAACATGGTGGGAGAGGAAGAGTGCCAGGTGTCAGTGGCACCTGTTGTGGATGATAATAATGAGGCACAAGTGGCCGCAACCACGGAAAAGGGGGAGACTTCATCTAGAGATGGAGGAGAGCTGGGTCGAGTGTCTGACAGAGGACCAGAGGATGTCTCAAGGTCTAACAGCGAGAGTGAGGAGACCGCTGTCAGTAAAAGGTCTCGGAAAAGACGAGCTGGCCTTGGGAAAAAACTGGAGCAGATCCAGAATCTGGAAGAATCCCTGCAGATGGTTTCTGTGAAGTTGTTGGAGAAAGAAAAGGAGGTAAATCGCTTGACAGAGGAGAAGGACAAATCACTTGCTGACTTTAAGAAAGAGCAAGAAGTGAGGCTTCAGCTGGAGAAAGTCATGGAGCATCACAGAAGTGAGTTCGTGGCTCTGCAGGATGAACTGTCCCGCTCCCAGGGTCTTGTGACCAGCAAGGAGAGTGAAGTG
>NW_026607971.1:0-20000 GCF_029499605.1 Hyla sarda | reverse complement strand
ATCAGTGTGTGCAGTGTTATAGGTCCCTATCGGATAATAATGATCAGTATAAGAGATCAGTGTGTGCAGTGTTATAGTCTCCTATGGGATAACAATGATCAGTATAAGAGATCAGTGTGTGCAGTGTTATAGTCCCCAATGGGATGACAATGATCAGTATAAGAGATCAGTGTGTGCAGTGTTATAGGTCCCTATGGGATAACAATGATCAGTATAAGAGATCAGTGTGTGCAGTGTTATAGGTCCCTATCGGATAATAATGATCAGTATAAGAGATCAGTGTGTGCAGTGTTATAGTCTCCTATGGGATAACAATGATCAGTATAAGAGATCAGTGTGTGCAGTGTTATAGGTCCCTATGGGATAACAATGATCAGTGTGTGCAGCGTTATAGTCCCCTATATATAACACTGCAAAAAAAAAGTTAACAAAGGTCATTTAACCCCTTCCCTATTAAAAGTTTGAATCACTCCCCTTTTCCCATAAAAAAAAAACCGTGTAAATAAAAATAAACATATGTGGTATCGCCGCGTGCGAAAATGTCCGAACTATAAAATATTGTTAATTAAATTGCACGGTCAATGGCGTACGCGCAAAAAAATTCCAAAGTCCAAAATAGTGTATTTTTGGTCACTTTTTATATCATGAAAAAATGAATAAAAAGTGATCAAAAAGTCCGATCAATACAAAATGGTTCCGATAAAAACTTCAGAATACGGCGCAGAAAATGAGTCCTCATACCGGCCCGTATGCGGAAAAATAAATTATAGGGGTCAGAAGATGAGAACTTTTAACATATAAATTTTCCTGCATGTAGTTATGATTTTTTTCAGAAGTGCGACAATATCCAACCTATATAAGTAGGGGATCATTTTAATCGTATGGACCTACAGAATAAAGAGAAGGTGTCGTTTTTACCGAAAACGGAAGCCCCCAAAAGTTACAAAAATGAAATTTTTTTCTTCAATTTTGTCCATCAGTGATTTTTTTTTTTTCTGTTTCACCGTGGATTTTTGGGTAAAATGACTGATGTCACTGCAAAGCAGAATTGGTGGCGCAAAAAATAAGCATCATATGGAATTTTAGGTGCAAAAGTTAAAGCGTTATAATTTTTAGAAGGTGATGAGGAAAAAATGAAAACGCTGAGTCCTTAAGGGGTTAAACACATCAGACATGTATTTCTCTGGGTTTGGAATGTAACAAGATGATTTCCATCTTCCCAACCTCTTGATAATATGAGCGAAACCTTATGCTTGGAAGCAGCCGATGTCGCCCCTATTCTGAAAGAGTGGGCAGAAAATTCTGTGCGTCTAGACCCAGTATAGTCCGCAAAGAACGGATCGAACTTGGAAAAAAACCAGTTAAAAAGTGGAGAAGTGCCGAACGACAATAAAGGCAAACCAGAACCACTTGTACTTGCCATAAACTGATCCAACACCCTAACCGGACTCCACTTATGACCTGTGGGTAATATGTAACCTCAGATGTCTTGGTGCTCAACAGGGATAAATCATATCTGTCTCCTTTTATTGTGGGTCCCCATAGCCAGAGTCCCTAGGACGTCGGGGTCCCAATTGTCTAGTTCACCCCTAGTCACCTCTCATCCAGTTGGTAATTGTCCAGTAACAACTTAGGATTTGGATATATAAGATTGTATAAATGTAAATAAATAATTACCTGCCCATAGCGTAGCAGGACCTGCGGGTCACGTGGTCAGGTGAAGTCTATGGTATTTCTGCTTGAGGACCTTTGGAGGTCCCTGTGACGTAGTCAATCTCATCACACTGTGTAACAGTGAGTGACAGAGGTTCGGACCAATCAGATTAGCCCCGCCCCCTGCCATATAAGGGAGCGGCGGCCATCTTCTGCTGAGATCAGTGAGTCTAGGCCTGAACCTTGCGGCGACGGCCGATAACTTCTAATTCCTGAGTGTATCAATCCCCACGCACTCTGCAGGATCACCGGACCTTATCTATCCCCTAAATCCGGACGGATCTGCAATAATTACCCTAAATGCTGAGACTTTTAATATCATTCAAGGTCCACAACAATTATCAGTCATTGAGATATATAGAGACTGTTTGCCTGGGACTGTCATTGTTCATTGGATGTACCGCAAGCACTTAAAGGGATACTCCACCCCTAGACATCTTATCTCCTATCCAAAGGAGAGGGACCCGGGGATCGCTGCTGCAGCACCCCGCTATCATTACTGCGCAGAGCGAGATCGCTCTGCACGTAATGACGGGCAATACAGTGGCCGAATGATCGTTACGTCACGGCTCCGCCCCTCGTGACGTCACGGCCCGCCCCATCAATACAAGTCTATGGGAAGGGGGCGTGGCAGTCGTAAAGAAGAACATCTTCTAAAGAGACTCTAAAGTAATGTCATATTGTTTTCCTGTCTAACCATTTTTGTTTCACAGTAACCAAGTTCAAGAATTGTGCCTAGCAGGACTGTGCTAAGTTGTTCCAGTTCAAAGTTCAGCAACGTAACCACTAAGCTTGTGCCTGACTATTAAGTCAAGAGACTCCTAGCCTGTAGGAGATTCACTTAGGACTGTACCCGGCTGAGTTATGGTTAAAGCCGTGTTTACCTTTCCCTACCTATGAACTCTTAGTGTAGGTGGACTGCTGATCCTTACACGTCTGTTTTATGTATATACCACCAACTTCATAAGAACTCTTATGCTAAATGTTGCACTTATCGGGTGAATGCACCTGAAACATGTTGGAGTGTTGATAAATGTATGGTAAATGTGTACATGGTTCTGTACACAGGAAGGTGTTCTCATGTCTGTGTACATAAATAAATAGGTAAGGTTTGTACATAGAAAAAATAGTCTAATGTCTATGTACATAAAAAGTAAGGTAGAGTTGTACACAGAAAATATCGATGTACTGCACGTGTACACTCAACACTAAAAATATATATAATTCTTGTACATACAAATGTATAAAATGCTAAAGGTGTTTAGTAGGTAGCTCAACAGGGGACACCTCGGCTCCTCCGAGGGTAGTATTATTGCTGTCGCCCATCGCTAGCACCTGCCTCAACAAAAATAGTAGGGAGGATTCCCCTTAAAATAGTACTTGCACACATAGTACCCTAGATTACCAACTTAAATGTACTTCCTCAAGTTTCTCTAGTACATAAACCAAAATAAATATCTCACTTAAGAAAACACTTAGGAATTGTAGCATATTGATACCCAATTCCTGCCACTGTTGGGTACACTTCTTCTTCTCCTTCATTGCGTGTGTGAGATGCTCTGCCTGGCCAGTAGGTGCTCTTGCTAATACAGAATTAAACACGTAATTCTAAGAATAACCTAGTTAGGTTGTTTTTGAAAGTGCTCTAGGGATAAGTAGTGTGTAGCCGATAGACTCTAGCAGCCACCCTTACTGTGACCTAGCTTCCGGCTAGCCAGTATAACCTTATGTGTACTTACAGGTAACTCATTGTTGGCAAAGAAATAAAATGTGTGAGATAATAAAAGTGTCTAAGTCAGCTTGAAACTAAAGGTAAATGTCAGGATCCGGACCGGAGTGCAGGGTATGCAGGGGTAGTGGATCCCCTGTGTCAGGGAGGTGATGACGTGGGCCGTACCAAGGGAACAGAGTCTAAGGGGTTACTGGTCTAAGGGGCTACTTCACCAGAGCCCGCCGCAAAGCAGGATGGATTTGCAGCGGCAGGTAACCCCAAGGTCATTTCCCCTGGTAACGATTCAACCTCCCTGACAGCTGAGGCAGGCACGGTACAAAAGGATGAGACAGAGGCGAGGTCGGACGTAGCAGAAGGTCAGGGCAGGCGGCTGAAGTTCGTTGTCAATGGTAAAAGCAAGGTCAGGTACACAGGACTGGGAAACACAGGAAAGCTTTCTCAAGTGCATAAACAACAAGATCCGGCAGGGAACGGAAGGGGAAGCAGACTTTTAAGCACATGGAACAGATGGAGCTGATTAGACAGATTGGATCAGGCACCAATTAGCAGTGCGCTGGCCCTTTAAATCAGAGAGCCCCGGCGTGCGCGCCCTAGAGAGCGGGGCTGTGGGCACCGGGACCCAGCAGGAGATCAGGACAGGTGAATGGGACGGGATGCAATCCGCGGATGGGCACATCCCACTATGCGGATCGCATCCCCGCCGGGCACAACAGAGCAGCGTCTCTGGTCAGCGCTGCTGACCGGAGCGCTGCAGGGCAGAAGACACAGCGAGCGCTCAGGAGGAGGAGGGGGACCCGGAGCGCTCGGCGTAACAGTACCCCCCCCCCTTTTGGTCTCCCCCTCTTTTTGGAGCCAAGAAACCTGGCAATGGGGTCCTTGTCTAAGATGTTGGCTTCAGGCTAACAGGATCTCTCCTCAGGACCGCAATTCTCCCAATCAACCCCAAAAATTTTTTTACCTCTGACCACCTTGGAGGCGAGGATCTGTTTGACAGAGAAGACATCAGAGGAACCGGAGACAGGGACAGGAACAGGAACCTTAGGAGAAAAACGATTAAGGACAACAGGTTTAAGTAACGAGACATGAAAAGAGTTGGTAATGCGGAGAGAGGGAGGAAGATGGAGCTAATAGGACACAGGGTTAATCTGTCTTAGGACTTTGAACGGGCCTAAGAACTGCGGACCCAACTTGTAGCTCGGGACCCGGAAAGGAATATATTTGGCGGAGAGCCATACTCAGTCACCCGGAGAAAAAAACGGGAGGAGCCCTTCTGCTCTTGTCAGTATGTTTCTTCATCCGGGAGGTAGCCAATTGGAGAGAATCACGGGTGTCACGCCAGATGGAGGGGAAATCCTGAGTCTGCTCATCCACAGCAGGAACACCAGAAGAAGTGGGCAACGGGAGGGGGGGGAAGAGGGTGACGGCCGTACACCACAAAAAATGGAGATTTAGCGGAGGACTCAGAATTTTTAAAATTATAAGAGAATTCGGCCCAGGGCAGGAGGTCGACCCAATCGTCTTGGCGAGAAGAAACAAAGTGCCGAAAATAATCGCCCAAAACCTGGTTCACTCTTTCCACTTGTCCATTAGATTGGGGATGGTAGGCAGATGAAAAATTTAGTTTAATCTTTAACTGGGTGCAGAGAGCCCTCCAGAATTTAGAAACAAATTGCACGCCTCTGTCAGAAACCATATGCGTGGGAAGTCCGTGGAGGCGAAACATTTGGAGGAAAAAATGTTTAGCCAACTGAGGTGCGGAAGGAAGACCTGGCAGAGGAACAAAGTGGGCCATCTTGGAGAAACGATCAACGACCACCCAAATGACTGTGTTACCATGTGAATCAGGAAGATCTGTAATGAAATCCGTGGCAATTTGGGACCATGGTTGCTCAGGGACGGGCAAAGGATGGAGGAGTCCAGCAGGCCTCTGGCGAGGAGTTTTATCCCGGGCACAAACTATACAAGCTCGAACAAAATCAGTAACGTCACACTCCAGCGTAGACCACCAATACAGGCAGGAGATTAGCTGAATGGATTTTTTAATTGCCAGCATGGCCAGCCAGGTGAGAAGAATGTCCCCGTTTGAGGATCCTGAGGCGAAGGCGTGGAGGAACAAAAGTCTTTCCAGGGGGCATTTGCCCCAGTGAGGCTGGAGCAGAGGAGACCAGGCACTCAGGTGGTATAATATGCTGTAGAGGGGCTTCGGAGGCATCAGAAGAATGAGAGAGGGCATCAGCTCTGACATTCTAGTCAGCGGGACGGAAGTGTATCTCGAAGTTGAAGAGGGCAAAAAACAACGACCATCTAGCCTGGCGAGGATTCAAACGCTGAGCGGACTGGAGGTAAGACAAATTCTTGTGGTCAGTGTAAATGACAATGGGGTGTTTGGAACCCTCCAAAAGATGTCTCCACTCCTCGAGTGCTAACTTGATGGCCAGGAGTTCACGATCTCCAATAGAGTAGTTCTTTTCTGCCGGAGAGAAAGTCTTTGAGAAAAAAACACAAGTAATGTTCTGTCCAGTAGCATTTTTTTGCAGAAGCATGGCTCCGGCTCCGACTGAGGAAGCGTCTACTTCCAGGAAGAATGGCTTCAATGGATCAGGTCTGGACAAAACTGGTGCAGAGGCGAAGGCAGCTTTGAGACGTTTGAAGGCCTCATCCGCTTGTGGAGGACAAGACTTTGGATTAGCATTCTTCTTAGTCAGAGTCACAATAGGGGCCACAATGGTGGAGAAGTGGGGAATAAACTGTCGATAATAGTTGGCGAATCCCAGGAAGCGTTGGATAGCACGGAGTCCAGAAGGCCGTGGCCAATCCAAAACCGCCGACAGTTTATCTGGATCCATATGAAGCCCTTGGCTAGAGACTAGATAAGCTAGGAAAGGAAGACATTTTTCAAATTTAGCGTACAGGTGGTTTTCACTGAGTCTTTGGAGCACTTGACGGACATGACGACGGTGATCCTCTAAGTTAGAGGAAAAAATCAAGATGTCATCCAAGTAAACCACAACACAGGTATACAATAAGTCCCGAAAGATCTCATTAAGAAAGTCCTGGAAGACTGCAGGGGTGTTGCAGAGCCCAAAGGGCATAACTAGATATTCAAAATGTCCATCTCTAGTATTGAAAGCGGTTTTCCACTCATCACCTTTACGGATGCGAATAAGATTATATGCGCCCCTTAGATCCAGTTTGGTGAAGATATTTGCTCCGTGTAGACGGTCAAAGAGTTCAGAGATCAAAGGCAGGGGATGGTAATCTTGTTTAAACCGCGGTAGTCTATACATGGGCGTAAAGATCCATCCTTTTTAGAAACAAAGAAGAACCCCGCTCCAGCAGGGGATGAGGATTTCCGAATAAAACCCCTCTTAAGTTTTCCTGGATGTACTCCGTCATGGCTTGAGTCTCTGGGGCTGAAAGAGGGTAAATCCAGCCGCGGGGCAGAGTGGTACCTGGAAGAAGGTCAATGGGACAATTATAAGTTCTATGAGGAGGTAAGACCTCTGCTTGCTTTTTGCAGAATACATCTGAATAGTCCTGGTAAGCCTTGGGAAGGCCCGGCAAAGAAGAAGCCGCGGGGGCTTTACTAGTGGAAGCAGACTTGAGACATTGCTTGTGACAAGAAGGACCCCAAATTTTGATCTCCCCGGTGGTCCAGTCGAGGGTAGGAGCATGACGCTGGAGCCACGGCAAGCCGAGAAGAACTTCAGAGGTGCAGTTAGGCAGAACGAAAAATTAAATTTTTTCATGATGAAGTCCAATGCTCATGGGCAGGGGTTCAGTGCGGTAGCGCACAGTGCAGACCAATTTCTCTCCGTTTACTGAAGAGATGAAGAGCGGCTTGACGAGACGGGTTAGTGGAATACTGAACCTATTAATGAGAGAGGCCAAGATAAAGTTTCCTGCAGAACCAGAGTCCGAGAAGGCCACTGCTGAGAAGGAGAAGTTGGCGGAAGGAGAAATCCGCAC
The DNA here is from genome assembly GCF_029499605.1 of Hyla sarda. Taxonomy (NCBI): domain Eukaryota; kingdom Metazoa; phylum Chordata; class Amphibia; order Anura; family Hylidae; genus Hyla; species Hyla sarda. The sequence goes on along the minus strand of NW_026607971.1, from coordinate 12,586 downwards.
AGGTACAGTCAGACGTGGAGAGGCAGAATTCACACCAAGTGTCGTCTCTCCCACGTGAACTAGGTGCGTGCGTTTCTCATGACGCGGAGGGTGGATAGGACAGTATTTTAGGAAATGTTCGGTACTAGCACAGTACAGGCACAAATTCTCATTTCGGCGGCGAGTCCTCTCTTGTTGGGTCAGGCGAGACCGATCCACTTGCATAGCCTCCTCGGCGGAAGGCACAGGAACAGATTGCAAAGGACACTGGAAGAGAGGTGCCAAACGAGGGCACTGCCTGGAGCGAACAGAGTCCTTTTCCTGGCGGAGCTCCTGGCGTCTTTCGGAGAAACATAAGTCAATACGGGTAGCCAAATGGATGAGTTCAGACAGGGAAGCAGGAATTTGTCGTGCGGCCAGAACATCTTTGATGTGACTGGATAAGCCTTTCTTGAAGGTCGCGCAGAGGGCCTCATTGTTCCAGGAAAGCTCCAAGGCAAGGGTGCGGAACTGAATGGCGTATTCGCCAACAGAGGAGCTTCCTTGGACTAGGTTCAGTAGAGCTGTCTCGGCTGAGGAAACCTGGGCTGGCTCCTCAAAGACGTTGCATACTTCAGCGAAGAGATCATTGCGGTCCCAAAGTGGTGTGGCCCAGGTCAGGGCCTTTCCTGAGAGCAGACTGACTACGAACGCCACCTTAGACCTTTCAGTGGGGAACTGATCTGACATCATCTCAAGATGCATAGAACACTGGGACAGGAACCCACGGCATAGTTTAGAGTTCCCATCAAACTTGTCTGGCAGAGACAAGCGGAGCCTGGAAGAGGTGCCTCGCTGAGGAAGAGGAGCTGGAGTTGATGGTGACAGCTGTTGCTGAGAAGACAGGAGTTGCTGAAGCTTGGCCATCAACTGGGTCAGCTGTTGTCCTTGATGTGCGACCACGGTGGTGAGGTCTGCAATACTTGGCAGTGGTACCTCAGCGGGATCCATCGCTGGATCTACTGTCAGGATCCGGACTGAAGTGCAGGGTATGCAGGGGTAGTGGATCCCCTGTGTCAGGGAGGTGATGACGTGAGCCGCACCAAGGGAACGGAGTCTAAGGGGTTACTGGTCTTCACCAGAGCCCGCCGCAAAGCAGGATGGATTTGCAGCGGCAGGTAACCCCCAGGTCGCGACTTCCCCTGGTAACGACTCAACCTCCCTGACAGCTGAGGCAGGCACGGTACAAAAGGATGAGACAGAGGCGAGGTCGGACGTAGCAGAAGGTCAGGGCAGGCGGCTGAGGTTCGTTGTCAATGGTAGGAGCAAGGTCAGGTACACAGGACTGGGAAACACAGGAAAGCTTTCTCAAGTGCATAAACAACAAGATCCGGCAGGGAACGGAAGGGGAAGCAGACTTTTAAGTACATGGAATAGATGGAGCAGATTAGACAGATTGGACCAGGCACCAATTAGCGGTGCGCTGGCCCTTTAAATCTGAGAGCCCCGGCGCGCGCGCACCCTAGAGAGCGGGGCCGCGCGCACCGGGACCCAGCAGGAGATCAGGACAGGTGAGTGGGACGGGATGCGATCCGCGGACGTTCACGTCCCGCTAGGGGGATCGCATCCCCGCCGGGCACAACAGAGCAGCGTCTCCGGTCATTGTGGGTCCCCATAGCCAGAGTCCCTAGGACGTCGGGGTCCCAATTGTCTAGTTCACCCCTAGTCCCCTCTCATCCAGTTGGTAATTGTCCAGTAACCACTTAGGATTTGGATGTATAAGATTGTATAAATGTAAATAAATAGTTAATTACCTGCCCATAGCGTAGCAGGACCCGCGGGTCACATGGTCAGGTGAACTCTATGGTATTTTTTCTTGAGGACCTTTGGAGTTCCCTGTGACGTAGTCAATCTCATCACACTGTGTAACAGTGAGTGACAGAGATTCGGACCAATCAGATTAGCCCCGCCCCCTGCCCATATAAGGGAGCGGCGGCCATGTTCTCGCTCTCTTGTTCCTGTGCAAGCAAGCAAGAAGCATCTGCGCTGCTGAGATCAGTGAGTCTAGGCCTGAACCTTGCAGCGACGGCCGATAACTTCTAATTCCTGAGTGTATCAATCCCCACGCACTCTGCAAGATCACCGGACCTTATCTATCCCCTAAATCCGGACGGATCTGCAATAACTACCCTAAATTCAGAGACTTTTAATATCATTCAAGGTCCGCAACAATTGTCAGTCATTGAGATCTATAGAGACTGTTTGCCTGAGACTGTCATTGTTCATTGGATGTACCACAAGCACTTAAGTAAAGTTTGTTCAAGTTCAAGTACCTTGTGGACCTTCAGTCATTTTATACATGCACCTATCGTTTCTGGGAAGGGCGGCGATAGGCCAGAGAATTACCTCAGCATACTAGCCCTCAGCCTGGCGTCATGAACTATAGGGTTAACATTAACCCCTTATCTACTACAACATCCCAACTACCCTACACCCCCCAAGGCTACCACACTGCCAAGTAAACTTTGTCGTATTGTAAGATAATTTCTTCGTGTGATGGCAAAAGTCCCAAAACAAACTAAATTAGAAATGTAATCTTCAGAGCGACTGGAAAAGTCAGCTAAAACATTTCTGTATATACCCCACGCTGAATTGTATGAGGGAGCAGTACTGGGCGCCAATGATCAGCTCGCGTGCCGGCTACTTGTATGCTTCTAATCCATGCTGAGCAAATGGAACTGGAGGACCGTGCGTGTCTGCCCGGACATCACCTGAAACCTCATATATTAACCTAGACAGAGCATCTACATTGTTTACACCTTCAATATGTTCTGCCGCAAAATGAAAATTTAATTGTAAGGCAATCCGTACTGATCTCCGTACTGATCTCCTCAAAAACCTCATCACTTCCACTGACTTCGATCTTCATTATTAATGATATCCACCGTGGCAGAGTTATCAAAATGAATACCACTGAAGTACTACTCCAGCTATCCCCCCCTGACTGGGCCGCCTGACTGGGCCGCCTGACTGGGCCGCCTGACTGGGCCGCCTGACTGGGCCACCTGACTGGGCCGTCTGCTTGCTATCCATCGTCAGCCGTATATAGCTGCGAAGCCAACTCTGGAGGTGGCATCAGTAAAAATGCGGGGGGATTCGGGGAGACCACTGGTACAAAAAAAGGACACCCCGTTCCAATAAACCAGAAACTGCTGCCACATAAGCAGATCAGCCATCGCTGACCGTCCCAACCGCACCGTACTGTCCTGAAGAAGTGCTGATTCTACAACTCCAATAACCTTGATCTAAACGCTCTACCCTGTGGAATTCCCCTCATCACAAATGCCAGCATCCCAGGAGACTTTATAACTCTGCTTTATTTGTACCCTGGGACCTTACAAACTTGCCCACCATGTTTTGGATGAGTTTTAGCTTGTCTGCAGGTAACTGGGCCTCCATTTTTTGGGTGTCTAAGACCATCCCAAGAAAAGTTAAAAACCTGGTTGGCCCTTCCACCTTTGTAGGGGAGACCGGGACTCCTAATAGCTTAAATGTTTCAAGTGTTTCCACCAACTGCCAAGAGGTTCCTACTGAGGGGCTCGACCAACCGGAAATCATCCAGGTAATGGATAACATTGGTGAGTGCTGTAAAATCCAGTGCAAGGCACAAGCCAAGTGATCGAAAAGCCAAGGACTGGATCTTGAACCGAAAGTCAGCTTAACCGCAAAATGACATAGTTGTTGCCACTTGACTCCAGACCATTGCCAAAGTTCCCTTTTAACTGGCAGAAGCGTGAACGGGTCCATTATTTCTACTTTAGACAATGAGGGAACTGAACAGGGGGTGTACTGTATATAATGGGGTCACTGCTCCCCTATACCCATTCCTCAGGGGGTGTACTGTATATAATGGGGTCATTGCTCCCCTATACCCATTCCTCAGGGGGTGTACTGTATATAATGGGGTCACTGCTCCCCTATACCCATTCCTCAGGGGGTGTACTGTATATAATGGGGTCACTGCTCCCCCTATACACATTCCTCAGGGGGTGTACTGTATATAATGGGGTCACTGCTCCCCCTATACACATTCCTCAGGGGGTGTACTGTATATAATGGGGTCACTGCTCCCCTATACACATTTCTCAGGGGGTGCACTGTATATAATAGGGTCACTGCTCCCCTATACCCATTCCTCAGGGGGTGTACTGTATATAATGGGGTCACTGCTCCCCTATACCCATTCCTCAGGGGGTGTACTGTATATGATGGGGTCACTGCTTCCCTATACACATTCCTCAGGGGGTGTACTGTATATAATGGGGTCACTGCTCCCCTATACACATTCCTCAGGGGGTGTACTGTATATAATGGGGTCACTGCTCCCCTATACCTATTCCTCCGGGGTTGTCCTGTATATAATGGGGTCACCACTCCCCTATACCCATTCCTCAGGGGGTGTACTGTATATAATGGGGTCACTGCTCCCCTATACCCTTCCATAGGGGGTGTACTGTATATAATGGGTTCACTGCTCCCCTATACCTATTCCTCAGGGGGTGTACTGTATATAATGGGGTCACTGCTCCCCTATACCCATTCCTCAGGGGGTGTACTGTATATAATGGGGTCACTGCTCCCCTATACCTATTCCTCGGGGGGTATACTGTATATATAATGGGGTCACTGCTCCCCTATACACATTCCTCAGGGGGTATACTGTATATATAATGAGGTAACTGCTCCCCTATACCTATTCCTCAGGAGGTGCACTGTATATATAATGGGGTCACTGCTCCCCTATACCTATTCCTCAGGGGGTATACTGTATATATAATGAGGTAACTGCTCCCCTATACCTATTCCTCAGGGGGTGCACTGTATATATAATTGGGTCACTGCTCCCTTATACCATTCCTCAGGGGGTGTACTGTATATAATGGGGTCACTGCTCCCCTATACCCATTCCTCGGGGAGTGTACTGTATATAATGGGGTCACTGCTCCCCTATACCCATTCCTCAGGGGGTGTACTGTATATAATGTGGTCACTGCTCCCTATACCCATTCCTCAGGGGGTGTACTGTATATAATGGGGTCACCGCTCCCCTATACACATTCCTCAGGGGGTGTACTGTATATATAATGGGGTCACTGCTCCCCTATACACATTCCTCAGGGGGTGTACTGTATATAATGGGGTCACTGCTCCCCTATACCCATTCCTCAGGGGGTGCACTGTATATAATGGGGTCACTGCTCCCCTATACACATTCCTCAGGGGGTGTACTGTATATATAATGGGGTCACTGCTCCCCTATACCTATTCCTCAGGGGGTGTACTGTATATAATGGGGTCACTGCTCCCCTATACACATTCCTCAGGGGGTGTACTGTATATAATGGGGTCACTGCTCCCCTATACCTATTCTTTAGGGGGTGTATTGTATATAATTGGGTCACTGTCCCCCTATACCCATTCCTCGTGGGGGGGGGGTACTTTCTGTAATGGGGTCACATGTTTCATTTTTGTATTCTCCTCTGAGTATATGTAACCGTCAGCTACTGATGCCATAGGCCACAAATACAAACAGACCTCTATGACTTCTGAGCCTTGTTGTGCGCCCGCCCAGCACGTTACCCCATATGTGGATGTATTTCCATAATCATGAGGAAAGGCCCTCCAAAATGTTTAACCCAATTTCTCCCATTGCCCCTTGTGAAAATGTTCAAAATTGGGTAATACAGAATTTTAGTGTAAAAAAATTAAAATTTTCAATTCATGGCCCACTGTTCAAAAAACCTGTGAGGTGTGATTTCCCACTGTACCCCTTGTTATGTTCCTGGAGGGGTCTAGTTTCCAAAATGGTGTCACATGTGGGGGGGTTCTGCTGTTCTTGCACAATGGGGGCTTTGTAAACATACATGTCCCCAATTTAATTTCCAACAAACCTTTCACTCCAAAGCCCAATGGCGCTCCTTCTATTCTGAGCATTGTAGTGCGCCCACAGAGCACTTTACATCCACATATGGGGTATTTTCTTTCTCGGGCAAATTTTTGAGGGCCTTTTCTTCTATTACACCATGTGAAAATAAAATATTTGGAGTAGCACCATCAGTTTAGTGTTTAAAGGACTGGAGGAGTGTAGTTTCCAAAATGGGGTCACTTGTGGGGGGTTTCTGCTGTTCTGGCACCATGGGAGGTTTGTAAATGTACATGACCCCCGACTTCAATTCCAGCTAAATTCTCTCTCCAAAAGTCCAATGGCGCTCCTTCTGTTCTGAGACCTGTAGTGCGCCAGCAGAACACTTAACATCCACATATGAGGCATTTTCTTAATCTGGAGAAATTGGTCTTCAAATGTTGGGGTCCATTTTCTCCTATTATTGTGAAAAAGAAAAATTTGGGGTAACACCATCATTTTAGTGTTATAAATCAAATTTTCCATTTTCACGTCCAACTTCAACGCAAAGTTGTCAACCATCTGTGGGGTATTAAGGTTTACTATACCCCTTGTTGTGTTCCTTGAGGGGTGTAGTTTCCGAAATGGTAGGCCATGTGTTTTATTTTTTTATTCATCATTTTTTTTTTTTTTTTTTTTTTGCTGTTCTGGCACCATGGGGGCTTCCTAAAACCTTTCTGCAACATGGCCCCCAAAAATCATGACAGCAAAATTTTGTTTTCAAAAATCCCATAGTTGCTCTTTCCCTCTTGAGTCATAATGTGCGCCCGCAGAGCACTTTATGTCAACATATCAGGTATTTCCATACTCAAGAGAAATGGGCTTCAAATTTTGGGGGCTTTTTCACCTAATACCACTTTTAAAAATGAAAAAAAAAATGGGGCTACAAGAACATGTTAGTGTAAAAAAATGGGGATTTTGATTTTTCTCCTCTACTTTGCTGCTATTCTTGTGAAACTTTCTGAATGTCATTTTGAATATTTTGAGGGGTGCAGTTTCTATAATGTGGTAATTTATGGGGTATTTCTCACAGAAAGGACCCTCAAATCCACTTCAAACTTAACTGGTCCCTGAAAAATCCAGATTTTGAAATTTTCGTGAAAATTTTGAAAATTGCTGCTGAACTTTGAAGCCTCTGATGTCGTCAAAAAGTAAAAACATTTCAACTTATGATGCAAATATAAAGTGGACATATTGTATTTGTGAATCAATATATCATTTATTTGGAATGTCCATTTTCCTTACAAGCAGAGAGCTTCAAAGTTTAAAAAATTCTAAATTTTTTAAATTTTCATAAAATTTCGTGATTTTTCTCCAAGAAATGATGCAAGAAATGACAAAAATTTACCACTATCCTAAAGTAGAATATGTCTCGGAATCAGAATATTCGGTAAAAGCATCAGTTATTTATGCTTAAAGTGACAGTGGTCAGATGTGCATAGAAGGGCTGAGTCTTAAGGGGTTAATAATGTGAGCGGTGATAATCGCCCTGTGGGGGATGTGTGTGGCGGAGGGCGCAGGATGGCGGCGCAGGCAGCACGTTCTATAGGCTTTATATTCCTCTGTAAACCTGTTAGATGTGACGCTTCCGTCTATAACGCGATCAGGCGCCGCTGCTCAATCTCGTCTCGCACATTCCTCGCCTGCAGTCACTTCTGACAGTCCTGAAGATAAGTCTCTGCGGAGCCGCGCAAAACCCACAAATCGGGCGAAATTGTCGGAGATTCTGCGAAAACTCCTTGAAAAGTTTTAATCCTTTATCTTGATTTATTCATTGAACTGGGGAGCGCGGTGAATACGGCAAAACATCAAAGCGTGCGCCCGGCCCCGCGGAGAGGATCGGGGCCACAAAGCCCATAAATTATTCCAGAATCCGCCGCAAAAAGTCACGTGACGGCGCCGCTGGTTTATTCATGAAGTTTACACGTCCTCCGTCTGCTGAACAACACGGAGCGCAATGAGGAGCCGGCAGCTTAACCCCTTCCTGTCCCAGCCCCAACCTGCGCTCTGCAAAACTACAAAGCTGAAGGTCACATGATATCGCCACGGTGGATTGCGGTTTGTTTTTACGCCATTTCCGATGGTTCTGATATCGGATTTATTATCTGGCGCTTTACCCCTCATTTATTTATTATTTACATTTTGATGCAGTTTGAAAATTTTTTCATGGAGGACATGTGACCTCTTCCTTCTGTAGGGGACATCTACGTTCTCCGATTTCACCATCACACAATCCGCCGCCGTTCCCTTCGGTTTCTAACATAAATCTACATTGGCGGTTTTGGCTGCGTGTTTCCTGCATTCCAGCACCAAACACTCAGTACTGACCCCCCCGTCCTGTATCCCCCTCAGTACTGACCCTCCTGTCCTGTATCCCCCCTCAGTACTGACCCCCCTGTCCTGTATCCCCCTCAGTACTGACCCTCCTGTCCTGTATCCCCCCCTCAGTACTGACCCCCCCGTCCTGTATCCCCCTCAGTACTGACCCTCCTGTCCTGTATCCCCCCCTCAGTACTGACCCTCCTGTCCTGTATCCCCCCCTCAGTACTGACCCCCCCGTCCTGTATCCCCCCTCAGTACTGACCCCCCCGTCCTGTATCCCCCTCAGTACTGACCCTCCTGTCCTGTATCCCCCTCAGTACTGACCCCCCCGTCCTGTATCCCCCTCAGTACTGACCCTCCTGTCCTGTATCCCCCCCCTCAGTACTGACCCCCCCGTCCTGTATCCCCCTCAGTACTGACCCTCCTGTCCTGTATCCCCCCTCAGTACTGACCCCCCTGTCCTGTATCCCCCTCAGTACTGACCCCCCTGTCCTGTGTCCCCTCAGTACTGACCCCCCTGTCCTGTATCCCCCTCAGTACTGACCCCCCTGTCCTGTATCCCCCCTCAATACTGACCCCCTGTCCTGTGTCCCCTCAGTACTGACCCCCCTGTCCTGTATCCCCCTCAGTACTGACCCCCCCCGTCCTGTATCCCCCCCTCAGTACTGACCCCCCCCCCCGTCCTGTATCCCCTCAGTACTGACCCTCCTGTCCTGTATCCCCCCTCAGTACTGACCCCCCCCCCCGTCCTGTATCCCCCTCAGTACTGACCCTCCTGTCCTGTATCCCCCCCTCAGTACTGACCCCCTGTCCTGTGTCCCCTCAGTACTGACCCCCCTGTCCTGTATCCCCCCCTCAGTACTGACCCCCCGTCCTGTATCCCCCTCAGTACTGACCCCCCTGTCCTGTATCCCCCCTCAGTACTGACCCCCTGTCCTGTATCCCCCCTCAGTACTGACCCCCTGTCCTGTATCCCCCCTCAGTACTGACCCCCCTGTCCTGTATCCCCCTCAGTACTGACCCCCTGTCCTGTATCCCCCTCAGTACTGACCCTCCTGTCCTGTATCACCCCCTCAGTACTGACCCCCTGTCCTGTATCCCCCTCAGTACTGACCCCCCTGTCCTGTATCCCCCTCAGTACTGACCCCCCTGTCATGTATCCCCCTCAGTACTGACCCCCCCTGTCCTGTATCCCCCTCAGTACTGACCCCCCCCTGTCCTGTATCCCCCTCAGTACTGACCCCCCTGTCCTGTATCCTCCTCAGTACTGACCCCCCTGTCCTGTATCCCCCTCAGTACTGACCCCCCATGTCCTGTGTCCCCCTCAGTACTGACCCCCCTGTCCTGTATCCCCCTCAGTACTGACCCCCCATGTCCTGTGTCCCCCTCAGTACTGACCCCCCCTGTCCTGTGTCCCCTCAGTATTGGCCCCCCTGTCCTGTATCCCCCTCAGTACTGACCCCCCTGTCCTGTGTCCCCTCAGTACTGACCCCCCTGTCCTGTGTCCCCTCAGTACTGACCCCCCTGTCCTGTGTCCCCTCAGTACTGACCCCCCTGTCCTGTGTCCCTTCAGTACTGACCCCTTTTCTGTATCCCCCTCAGTACTGACCCTCCTGTCCTGTATCCCCCCTCAGTACTGACCCTCCTGTCCTGTATCCCCCTCAGTACTGACCCCCCTTTCCCGTATCCCCCTCACTACTGACCCCCCGTCCTATATCCCCCCTCAGTACTGACCCCCCCCCCGTCCTATATCCCCCCTCAGTACTGACCCCCCCCCATCCTGTATCCCCCTCAGTACTTACCCCCCTGTCCTTTATCCCCCTCAGTGCTGTCCCCCCTGTCCTGTATCCCCCTCAGTACCGACCCCCCGTCCTGTATCCCCCTCAGTGCCGACCCCCCCGTCCTGTATCCCCCTCAGTACTGCCCCCCCGTCCTGTATTCCCCTCAGTACTGCCCCCCCGTCCTGTATCCCCCTCAGTACTTACCCCCCTGTCCTTTATCCCCCTCAGTACTGCCCCCCCTGTCCTGTATTCCCCTCAGTACTGACCCCCCTGTCCTGTATCCCCCTCAGTACTGACCCCCCTGTCCTGTACCCCCCTCAGTACTGACCCCCTGTCCTGTATTCCCCTCAGTACTGACCCCCCTGTCCTGTATCCATAACTATGAGATAGTTGTTATGGATGATGTGGAGATGGTTGTTATGGATGATGAGGAGATGGTTGTTATGGATGATGAGGAGATGGTTGTTATGGATGATGAGGAGATGGTTGTTATGGATGATGTGGATTGTCTCCTGATTTCCCGTTTTTTATGCCTTGGATTATTTTCCCTGCGGAGTGCCCATCTGTGAATAGTGTGCTGTAGAATGTCTGGGCAGTAGAGGGCGCCGCGGGACAATTCTAATTCCCATGTCACCTAGATGTGTGATTCCTCATGTACAGGAGATGAGTCAGTGTCCCCCTATGGCTTTAGTACACAACCCTTATATAAGGAGCGCCCCTGACCAGTCTGTGTATATTGCTCCCTGGTCAGGTAAGAGTTACTTCCCTGGGCCAATCAGCAGTGGAGGGGGGGGGGGGGGGGGTTAGGTTCTTTGTGGCTTTGCTGCTGATTTTCAGTTTCCATTGCACTTCCTCGGTGTCTGTTCACACACGGACTCTGTATAACCATTAATCATTACTTCTGTCCTGTTATCTACTCATATACAGTATAACATGGAGGAACTCGCTGCTGATAGATCACATGGGGGGGAGACTTCAATATAATGGCCAGTGCTCTGTGTGTGGGGTCGGTATGTGCAGTGCTCTGTGTGTGTGGGGTCGGTATGTGCAGTGCTCTGTGTGTGTGGGGTCGGTATGTGCAGTGCTCTGTGTGTGTGGGGTCGGTATGTGCAGTGCTCTGTGTGTGGGGTCGGTATGTGCAGTGCTCTGTGTGTGGGGTCGGTATGTGCAGTGCTCTGTGTGTGGGGTCGGTATGTGCAGTGCTCGGTGTGTGTGGGGTCGGTATGTGCAGTGCTCTGTGTGTGAGGTCGGTATGTGCAGTGGTCTGTGTGTGTGTGGTCGGTTTGTGCAGTGCTCGGTGTGTGTGGGGTCGGTATGTGCAGTGCTCTGTGTGTGTGGTCGGTATGTGCAGTGCTCTGTGTGTGGGGTCGGTATGTGCAGTGCTCTGTGTGTGGTCGGTATGTGCAGTGCTCTGTGTGTGTGGTCGGTATGTGCAGTGCTCTGTGTGTGGGGTCGGTATGTGCAGTGCTCTGTGTGTGGGGTTGGTATGTGCAGTGGTCTGTGTGTGGGGTTGGTATGTGCAGTGCTCTGTGTGTGGGGTTGGTATGTGCAGTGCTCTGTGTGTGGGGTTGGTATGTGCAGTGCTCTGTGTGTGGGGTCGGTATGTGCAGTGCTCTGTGTGTGGGGTCGGTATGTGCAGTGCTCCGTGTGTGGGGTTGGTATGTGCAGTGCTCCGTGTGTGTGAGGTCGGTATGTGCAGTGCTCGGTGTGTGTGGGGTCGGTATGTGCAGTGCTCTGTGTGTTGGGTCGGTATGTGCAGTGCTCTGTGTGTGTGGAGTCGGTATGTGCAGTGCTCTGTGTGTGTAGGGTCGGTATGTGCAGTGGTCTGTGTGTGTAGGGTCGGTATGTGCAGTGCTCTGTGTGTGGGGTTGGTATGTGCAGTGCTCTGTGTGTGGGGTCGGTATGTGCAGTGCTCGGTGTGTGTGGAGTCGGTATGTGCAGTGCTCGGTGTGTGGGGTCGGTATGTGCAGTGCTCTGTGTGTGGGGTCGGTATGTGCAGTGCTCTGTGTGTGGAGTCTGTATGTGCAGTGCTCTGTGTGTGTGGAGTCTGTTTGTGCAGTGCTCGGTGTGTGTGGGGTCGGTATGTGCAGTGCTCTGTGTGTGGGGTCGGTATGTGCAGTGCTCGGTGTGTGTGGGGTCGGTATGTGCAGTGCTCTGTGTGTGTGGGGTCGGTATGTGCAGTGCTCTGTGTGTGGGGTCGGTATGTGCAGTGCTCGGTGTGTGTGGAGTCTGTATGTGCAGTGCTCTGTGTGTGTGGAGTCTGTTTGTGCAGTGCTCGGTGTGTGTGGGGTCGGTATGTGCAGTGCTCTGTGTGTGGGGTCGGTATGTGCAGTGCTCTGTGTGTGGGGTCGGTATGTGCAGTGCTCTGTGTGTGGGGTCGGTATGTGCAGTGCTCTGTGTGTGGAGTCTGTATGTGCAGTGCTCTGTGTGTGTGGAGTCTGTTTGTGCAGTGCTCGGTGTGTGTGGGGTCGGTATGTGCAGTGCTCTGTGTGTGGGGTCGGTATGTGCAGTGCTCGGTGTGTGGGGTCGGTATGTGCAGTGCTCTGTGTGTGTGGGGTCGGTA
>NW_026607970.1:0-98512 GCF_029499605.1 Hyla sarda | reverse complement strand
TTATTTGACAACCTATGGCGGTGATGGTTCTGCTCAGGCAGAGCAGTGCTGATGCTCCTCATAAAGCTGTCGCTGCTGTGAAGGTTCTAGGTGACATCACAAATCCCTATGGTTACATACACAACAAAGCTGGGTTGTTGTTGTTTACACTCTGCAAGGCCTGTGGAAGTGAGTGACATCATAGCACTGTAGTTCTGAGGGTTCTAGATGGATGCAACAATCTCCTGTTGCTTCTATGAAGGCCATAATAGACGACATCACCAAACAGCTCCATAGTCACATACACAGCAAAGGAGAGATGTTGTTTACACCTAGTGATGTCAGTGGTATTGAGTGACATCACAGCACAGTGCTAAGGCTCCTGGGCCTGGACACAGCAGCGGCTGCAATATCTCAACGGAGAATACGTTTATATATATGTGTGTGTGTGCGCGTATATATATATATATATATATATATATATATATATATATTTCTCCGCCGAAATCACTTTTAAACCCATTTCCACCTTTTTTTCCCTTCTCTTCCTCTTACTTTTTTTTCACGTTTTTTTACGTTTTTCTCCTTTTCGCCTCTTTTCTGGGCGTATTATTCTTCTTTTTCTTCTTTTTTTTCGTCTAATGCATACCCCATCAGTGCAGCAATGCTTATTCAATACCGCCAGCAGATGGAGACACTGGGGGATAATTTTCTAAGGATTTATACTGATTTTTCCTGTCTGAATTTGTCGCACAGAAAGTTGCAGGCCAAATATGTGTGACATTTCTGCGACTTTAGCTTCTAGAGCATTTTTACAACATTATACATAGGTGCTGAATACATAAAAAGCGACTGTTCAGCGACAGACAAGTCGCATCGGCTGAAAGTAGGCCAGAATGTCAGTCCATGTTGGAGCAGGTTTAGATACAGTCTAAAGCATAGATCTCAAAGTCTGTGCACAGAATTTAGCAAGGGCCTCGCACCTTCTGATGCATCAGGTAGGTGCACAATAGCATAGCCTAACCCTCTGTACTTTGGTCTATATTGATGCGGGACATAGACAGCCAGCTGATGACCAATCCATTAGTGCAATGGATGGCTGGAAGCATTTGTCTTTGCCTTTGCAATACCACAGAAGCAATGCATGGTCAATGTACAGCAATGACACACCTGTGTGAACAGCCAGGAGACCCCCCCCCCCCATGTTATGTTACATAGTTACATAGTTAGTACGGTCGAAAAAAGACATATGTCCATCAAGTTCAACCAGGGAATTAAGGGGTAGGGGTGTGGCGCGATATTGGGGAAGGGATGAGATTTTATATTTCTTCATAAGCATTAATCTTATTTTGTCAATTAGGAACATTCAGCACCCACCCGCTATCAAGGCAGCTGCCTATCATGTCATGCCCTACCTGCACAGGTGTGCTGGCTACTCAAATGATCCAATTAAGGAGGCCATTTAGTCAGCAGCAGCAGAAGTCCTGTGCCTGGACGCTCCAACAGCGGCCAGACACAAGCAGAAGCAGAAGCAGCAGCAGCACCACCTTTTGTTTTTTGGCTGCAGCAGCAGCAGCAGCAAGGCCCACAGGGCTGGCTAGCTGGCTAGCCAGCAAGCAGGTAGCAATGAAAGTAGGAATCTTTCTTTTTAACCCTGTAAGGGGGTGGTGCACTGTACCCGAAGATACTGCCATATCGGGTCAATGCATAGGGCGACGGAAGCAAGCTTCGAAATCGGCCCCCGTTCTCAAAAATCCATTTAATATATGGTCCCCAGATAGGGGACGTATCAGATATTAAACTGATAAGAACAGATACTACACTTGATCTTAGCCAAAAGGCCGAGAAGCGATAACCGTGAAAGGGGCGGGCCCAACAAGGTCCCCTTCATGGGCACTATCACTGCTTGCTGTCAGGGAGGCTGCCAGACAATTTTCCATGCACACTCTGGGCTGGGGGGCAGTCAACCACCAGTACACACAGCAGAACCTAAACCCATACCATTATTGCTAAGCAGCAAGACAGGGGCCCATTGCACTCCCACGGGGCCTTTTTAAATGCAATCCATAACCCGGATTTGCCAGGAACCCTTCTTACTCCTCCTACTTGCATGTGACACTGGGCTTAGGATCTGCATAGGAAACACACACACAAGCACACACCTACCTTTGTTGCCTGCAGATGCCTCCTTGGCTGTCCCCAAACGGTATCAAACCAACACCCACGGGAAGCTGTAAGCATAGAGGACATGCCTGCACCCCATTGGACTTACCTGTGTGGGTTAAACCCGGGTTATTTGACAACCTATGGCGGTGATGGTTCTGCTCAGGCAGAGCAGTGCTGATGCTCCTCATAAAGCTGTCGCTGCTGTGAAGGTTCTAGGTGACATCACAAATCCCTATGGTTACATACACAACAAAGCTGGGTTGTTGTTGTTTACACTCTGCAAGGCCTGTGGAAGTGAGTGACATCATAGCACTGTAGTTCTGAGGGTTCTAGATGGATGCAACAATCTCCTGTTGCTTCTATGAAGGCCATAATAGACGACATCACCAAACAGCTCCATAGTCACATACACAGCAAAGGAGAGATGTTGTTTACACCTAGTGATGTCAGTGGTATTGAGTGACATCACAGCACAGTGCTAAGGCTCCTGGGCCTGGACACAGCAGCGGCTGCAATATCTCAACGGAGAATACGTTTATATATATGTGTGTGTGTGCGCGTATATATATATATATATATATATATATATATATATATATATTTCTCCGCCGAAATCACTTTTAAACCCATTTCCACCTTTTTTTCCCTTCTCTTCCTCTTACTTTTTTTTCACGTTTTTTTACGTTTTTCTCCTTTTCGCCTCTTTTCTGGGCGTATTATTCTTCTTTTTCTTCTTTTTTTTCGTCTAATGCATACCCCATCAGTGCAGCAATGCTTATTCAATACCGCCAGCAGATGGAGACACTGGGGGATAATTTTCTAAGGATTTATACTGATTTTTCCTGTCTGAATTTGTCGCACAGAAAGTTGCAGGCCAAATATGTGTGACATTTCTGCGACTTTAGCTTCTAGAGCATTTTTACAACATTATACATAGGTGCTGAATACATAAAAAGCGACTGTTCAGCGACAGACAAGTCGCATCGGCTGAAAGTAGGCCAGAATGTCAGTCCATGTTGGAGCAGGTTTAGATACAGTCTAAAGCATAGATCTCAAAGTCTGTGCACAGAATTTAGCAAGGGCCTCGCACCTTCTGATGCATCAGGTAGGTGCACAATAGCATAGCCTAACCCTCTGTACTTTGGTCTATATTGATGCGGGACATAGACAGCCAGCTGATGACCAATCCATTAGTGCAATGGATGGCTGGAAGCATTTGTCTTTGCCTTTGCAATACCACAGAAGCAATGCATGGTCAATGTACAGCAATGACACACCTGTGTGAACAGCCAGGAGACCCCCCCCCCCCATGTTATGTTACATAGTTACATAGTTAGTACGGTCGAAAAAAGACATATGTCCATCAAGTTCAACCAGGGAATTAAGGGGTAGGGGTGTGGCGCGATATTGGGGAAGGGATGAGATTTTATATTTCTTCATAAGCATTAATCTTATTTTGTCAATTAGGAACATTCAGCACCCACCCGCTATCAAGGCAGCTGCCTATCATGTCATGCCCTACCTGCACAGGTGTGCTGGCTACTCAAATGATCCAATTAAGGAGGCCATTTAGTCAGCAGCAGCAGAAGTCCTGTGCCTGGACGCTCCAACAGCGGCCAGACACAAGCAGAAGCAGAAGCAGCAGCAGCACCACCTTTTGTTTTTTGGCTGCAGCAGCAGCAGCAGCAAGGCCCACAGGGCTGGCTAGCTGGCTAGCCAGCAAGCAGGTAGCAATGAAAGTAGGAATCTTTCTTTTTAACCCTGTAAGGGGGTGGTGCACTGTACCCGAAGATACTGCCATATCGGGTCAATGCATAGGGCGACGGAAGCAAGCTTCGAAATCGGCCCCCGTTCTCAAAAATCCATTTAATATATGGTCCCCAGATAGGGGACGTATCAGATATTAAACTGATAAGAACAGATACTACACTTGATCTTAGCCAAAAGGCCGAGAAGCGATAACCGTGAAAGGGGCGGGCCCAACAAGGTCCCCTTCATGGGCACTATCACTGCTTGCTGTCAGGGAGGCTGCCAGACAATTTTCCATGCACACTCTGGGCTGGGGGGCAGTCAACCACCAGTACACACAGCAGAACCTAAACCCATACCATTATTGCTAAGCAGCAAGACAGGGGCCCATTGCACTCCCACGGGGCCTTTTTAAATGCAATCCATAACCCGGATTTGCCAGGAACCCTTCTTACTCCTCCTACTTGCATGTGACACTGGGCTTAGGATCTGCATAGGAAACACACACACAAGCACACACCTACCTTTGTTGCCTGCAGATGCCTCCTTGGCTGTCCCCAAACGGTATCAAACCAACACCCACGGGAAGCTGTAAGCATAGAGGACATGCCTGCACCCCATTGGACTTACCTGTGTGGGTTAAACCCGGGTTATTTGACAACCTATGGCGGTGATGGTTCTGCTCAGGCAGAGCAGTGCTGATGCTCCTCATAAAGCTGTCGCTGCTGTGAAGGTTCTAGGTGACATCACAAATCCCTATGGTTACATACACAACAAAGCTGGGTTGTTGTTGTTTACACTCTGCAAGGCCTGTGGAAGTGAGTGACATCATAGCACTGTAGTTCTGAGGGTTCTAGATGGATGCAACAATCTCCTGTTGCTTCTATGAAGGCCATAATAGACGACATCACCAGACAGCTCCATAGTCACATACACAGCAAAGGAGAGATGTTGTTTACACCTAGTGATGTCAGTGGTATTGAGTGACATCACAGCACAGTGCTAAGGCTCCTGGGCCTGGACACAGCAGCGGCTGCAATATCTCAACGGAGAATACGTTTATATATATGTGTGTGTGTGCGCGTATATATATATATATATATATATATATATATATATATATATATATTTCTCCGCCGAAATCACTTTTAAACCCATTTCCACCTTTTTTTCCCTTCTCTTCCTCTTACTTTTTTTTCACGTTTTTTTACGTTTTTCTCCTTTTCGCCTCTTTTCTGGGCGTATTATTCTTCTTTTTCTTCTTTTTTTTCGTCTAATGCATACCCCATCAGTGCAGCAATGCTTATTCAATACCGCCAGCAGATGGAGACACTGGGGGATAATTTTCTAAGGATTTATACTGATTTTTCCTGTCTGAATTTGTCGCACAGAAAGTTGCAGGCCAAATATGTGTGACATTTCTGCGACTTTAGCTTCTAGAGCATTTTTACAACATTATACATAGGTGCTGAATACATAAAAAGCGACTGTTCAGCGACAGACAAGTCGCATCGGCTGAAAGTAGGCCAGAATGTCAGTCCATGTTGGAGCAGGTTTAGATACAGTCTAAAGCATAGATCTCAAAGTCTGTGCACAGAATTTAGCAAGGGCCTCGCACCTTCTGATGCATCAGGTAGGTGCACAATAGCATAGCCTAACCCTCTGTACTTTGGTCTATATTGATGCGGGACATAGACAGCCAGCTGATGACCAATCCATTAGTGCAATGGATGGCTGGAAGCATTTGTCTTTGCCTTTGCAATACCACAGAAGCAATGCATGGTCAATGTACAGCAATGACACACCTGTGTGAACAGCCAGGAGACCCCCCCCCCCCCATGTTATGTTACATAGTTACATAGTTAGTACGGTCGAAAAAAGACATATGTCCATCAAGTTCAACCAGGGAATTAAGGGGTAGGGGTGTGGCGCGATATTGGGGAAGGGATGAGATTTTATATTTCTTCATAAGCATTAATCTTATTTTGTCAATTAGGAACATTCAGCACCCACCCGCTATCAAGGCAGCTGCCTATCATGTCATGCCCTACCTGCACAGGTGTGCTGGCTACTCAAATGATCCAATTAAGGAGGCCATTTAGTCAGCAGCAGCAGAAGTCCTGTGCCTGGACGCTCCAACAGCGGCCAGACACAAGCAGAAGCAGAAGCAGCAGCAGCACCACCTTTTGTTTTTTGGCTGCAGCAGCAGCAGCAGCAAGGCCCACAGGGCTGGCTAGCTGGCTAGCCAGCAAGCAGGTAGCAATGAAAGTAGGAATCTTTCTTTTTAACCCTGTAAGGGGGTGGTGCACTGTACCCGAAGATACTGCCATATCGGGTCAATGCATAGGGCGACGGAAGCAAGCTTCGAAATCGGCCCCCGTTCTCAAAAATCCATTTAATATATGGTCCCCAGATAGGGGACGTATCAGATATTAAACTGATAAGAACAGATACTACACTTGATCTTAGCCAAAAGGCCGAGAAGCGATAACCGTGAAAGGGGCGGGCCCAACAAGGTCCCCTTCATGGGCACTATCACTGCTTGCTGTCAGGGAGGCTGCCAGACAATTTTCCATGCACACTCTGGGCTGGGGGGCAGTCAACCACCAGTACACACAGCAGAACCTAAACCCATACCATTATTGCTAAGCAGCAAGACAGGGGCCCATTGCACTCCCACGGGGCCTTTTTAAATGCAATCCATAACCCGGATTTGCCAGGAACCCTTCTTACTCCTCCTACTTGCATGTGACACTGGGCTTAGGATCTGCATAGGAAACACACACACAAGCACACACCTACCTTTGTTGCCTGCAGATGCCTCCTTGGCTGTCCCCAAACGGTATCAAACCAACACCCACGGGAAGCTGTAAGCATAGAGGACATGCCTGCACCCCATTGGACTTACCTGTGTGGGTTAAACCCGGGTTATTTGACAACCTATGGCGGTGATGGTTCTGCTCAGGCAGAGCAGTGCTGATGCTCCTCATAAAGCTGTCGCTGCTGTGAAGGTTCTAGGTGACATCACAAATCCCTATGGTTACATACACAACAAAGCTGGGTTGTTGTTGTTTACACTCTGCAAGGCCTGTGGAAGTGAGTGACATCATAGCACTGTAGTTCTGAGGGTTCTAGATGGATGCAACAATCTCCTGTTGCTTCTATGAAGGCCATAATAGACGACATCACCAAACAGCTCCATAGTCACATACACAGCAAAGGAGAGATGTTGTTTACACCTAGTGATGTCAGTGGTATTGAGTGACATCACAGCACAGTGCTAAGGCTCCTGGGCCTGGACACAGCAGCGGCTGCAATATCTCAACGGAGAATACGTTTATATATATGTGTGTGTGTGCGCGTATATATATATATATATATATATATATATATATATATATATTTCTCCGCCGAAATCACTTTTAAACCCATTTCCACCTTTTTTTCCCTTCTCTTCCTCTTACTTTTTTTTCACGTTTTTTTACGTTTTTCTCCTTTTCGCCTCTTTTCTGGGCGTATTATTCTTCTTTTTCTTCTTTTTTTTCGTCTAATGCATACCCCATCAGTGCAGCAATGCTTATTCAATACCGCCAGCAGATGGAGACACTGGGGGATAATTTTCTAAGGATTTATACTGATTTTTCCTGTCTGAATTTGTCGCACAGAAAGTTGCAGGCCAAATATGTGTGACATTTCTGCGACTTTAGCTTCTAGAGCATTTTTACAACATTATACATAGGTGCTGAATACATAAAAAGCGACTGTTCAGCGACAGACAAGTCGCATCGGCTGAAAGTAGGCCAGAATGTCAGTCCATGTTGGAGCAGGTTTAGATACAGTCTAAAGCATAGATCTCAAAGTCTGTGCACAGAATTTAGCAAGGGCCTCGCACCTTCTGATGCATCAGGTAGGTGCACAATAGCATAGCCTAACCCTCTGTACTTTGGTCTATATTGATGCGGGACATAGACAGCCAGCTGATGACCAATCCATTAGTGCAATGGATGGCTGGAAGCATTTGTCTTTGCCTTTGCAATACCACAGAAGCAATGCATGGTCAATGTACAGCAATGACACACCTGTGTGAACAGCCAGGAGACCCCCCCCCCCCATGTTATGTTACATAGTTACATAGTTAGTACGGTCGAAAAAAGACATATGTCCATCAAGTTCAACCAGGGAATTAAGGGGTAGGGGTGTGGCGCGATATTGGGGAAGGGATGAGATTTTATATTTCTTCATAAGCATTAATCTTATTTTGTCAATTAGGAACATTCAGCACCCACCCGCTATCAAGGCAGCTGCCTATCATGTCATGCCCTACCTGCACAGGTGTGCTGGCTACTCAAATGATCCAATTAAGGAGGCCATTTAGTCAGCAGCAGCAGAAGTCCTGTGCCTGGACGCTCCAACAGCGGCCAGACACAAGCAGAAGCAGAAGCAGCAGCAGCACCACCTTTTGTTTTTTGGCAGCAGCAGCAGCAGCAGCAAGGCCCACAGGGCTGGCTAGCTGGCTAGCCAGCAAGCAGGTAGCAATGAAAGTAGGAATCTTTCTTTTTAACCCTGTAAGGGGGTGGTGCACTGTACCCGAAGATACTGCCATATCGGGTCAATGCATAGGGCGACGGAAGCAAGCTTCGAAATCGGCCCCCGTTCTCAAAAATCCATTTAATATATGGTCCCCAGATAGGGGACGTATCAGATATTAAACTGATAAGAACAGATACTACACTTGATCTTAGCCAAAAGGCCGAGAAGCGATAACCGTGAAAGGGGCGGGCCCAACAAGGTCCCCTTCATGGGCACTATCACTGCTTGCTGTCAGGGAGGCTGCCAGACAATTTTCCATGCACACTCTGGGCTGGGGGGCAGTCAACCACCAGTACACACAGCAGAACCTAAACCCATACCATTATTGCTAAGCAGCAAGACAGGGGCCCATTGCACTCCCACGGGGCCTTTTTAAATGCAATCCATAACCCGGATTTGCCAGGAACCCTTCTTACTCCTCCTACTTGCATGTGACACTGGGCTTAGGATCTGCATAGGAAACACACACACAAGCACACACCTACCTTTGTTGCCTGCAGATGCCTCCTTGGCTGTCCCCAAACGGTATCAAACCAACACCCACGGGAAGCTGTAAGCATAGAGGACATGCCTGCACCCCATTGGACTTACCTGTGTGGGTTAAACCCGGGTTATTTGACAACCTATGGCGGTGATGGTTCTGCTCAGGCAGAGCAGTGCTGATGCTCCTCATAAAGCTGTCGCTGCTGTGAAGGTTCTAGGTGACATCACAAATCCCTATGGTTACATACACAACAAAGCTGGGTTGTTGTTGTTTACACTCTGCAAGGCCTGTGGAAGTGAGTGACATCATAGCACTGTAGTTCTGAGGGTTCTAGATGGATGCAACAATCTCCTGTTGCTTCTATGAAGGCCATAATAGACGACATCACCAAACAGCTCCATAGTCACATACACAGCAAAGGAGAGATGTTGTTTACACCTAGTGATGTCAGTGGTATTGAGTGACATCACAGCACAGTGCTAAGGCTCCTGGGCCTGGACACAGCAGCGGCTGCAATATCTCAACGGAGAATACGTTATATATATATGTGTGTGTGTGCGCGTATATATATATATATATATATATATATATATATATATATATATATTTCTCCGCCGAAATCACTTTTAAACCCATTTCCACCTTTTTTTCCCTTCTCTTCCTCTTACTTTTTTTTCACGTTTTTTTACGTTTTTCTCCTTTTCGCCTCTTTTCTGGGCGTATTATTCTTCTTTTTCTTCTTTTTTTTCGTCTAATGCATACCCCATCAGTGCAGCAATGCTTATTCAATACCGCCAGCAGATGGAGACACTGGGGGATAATTTTCTAAGGATTTATACTGATTTTTCCTGTCTGAATTTGTCGCACAGAAAGTTGCAGGCCAAATATGTGTGACATTTCTGCGACTTTAGCTTCTAGAGCATTTTTACAACATTATACATAGGTGCTGAATACATAAAAAGCGACTGTTCAGCGACAGACAAGTCGCATCGGCTGAAAGTAGGCCAGAATGTCAGTCCATGTTGGAGCAGGTTTAGATACAGTCTAAAGCATAGATCTCAAAGTCTGTGCACAGAATTTAGCAAGGGCCTCGCACCTTCTGATGCATCAGGTAGGTGCACAATAGCATAGCCTAACCCTCTGTACTTTGGTCTATATTGATGCGGGACATAGACAGCCAGCTGATGACCAATCCATTAGTGCAATGGATGGCTGGAAGCATTTGTCTTTGCCTTTGCAATACCACAGAAGCAATGCATGGTCAATGTACAGCAATGACACACCTGTGTGAACAGCCAGGAGACCCCCCCCCCCATGTTATGTTACATAGTTACATAGTTAGTACGGTCGAAAAAAGACATATGTCCATCAAGTTCAACCAGGGAATTAAGGGGTAGGGGTGTGGCGCGATATTGGGGAAGGGATGAGATTTTATATTTCTTCATAAGCATTAATCTTATTTTGTCAATTAGGAACATTCAGCACCCACCCGCTATCAAGGCAGCTGCCTATCATGTCATGCCCTACCTGCACAGGTGTGCTGGCTACTCAAATGATCCAATTAAGGAGGCCATTTAGTCAGCAGCAGCAGAAGTCCTGTGCCTGGACGCTCCAACAGCGGCCAGACACAAGCAGAAGCAGAAGCAGCAGCAGCACCACCTTTTGTTTTTTGGCTGCAGCAGCAGCAGCAGCAAGGCCCACAGGGCTGGCTAGCTGGCTAGCCAGCAAGCAGGTAGCAATGAAAGTAGGAATCTTTCTTTTTAACCCTGTAAGGGGGTGGTGCACTGTACCCGAAGATACTGCCATATCGGGTCAATGCATAGGGCGACGGAAGCAAGCTTCGAAATCGGCCCCCGTTCTCAAAAATCCATTTAATATATGGTCCCCAGATAGGGGACATATCAGATATTAAACTGATAAGAACAGATACTACACTTGATCTTAGCCAAAAGGCCGAGAAGCGATAACCGTGAAAGGGGCGGGCCCAACAAGGTCCCCTTCATGGGCACTATCACTGCTTGCTGTCAGGGAGGCTGCCAGACAATTTTCCATGCACACTCTGGGCTGGGGGGCAGTCAACCACCAGTACACACAGCAGAACCTAAACCCATACCATTATTGCTAAGCAGCAAGACAGGGGCCCATTGCACTCCCACGGGGCCTTTTTAAATGCAATCCATAACCCGGATTTGCCAGGAACCCTTCTTACTCCTCCTACTTGCATGTGACACTGGGCTTAGGATCTGCATAGGAAACACACACACAAGCACACACCTACCTTTGTTGCCTGCAGATGCCTCCTTGGCTGTCCCCAAACGGTATCAAACCAACACCCACGGGAAGCTGTAAGCATAGAGGACATGCCTGCACCCCATTGGACTTACCTGTGTGGGTTAAACCCGGGTTATTTGACAACCTATGGCGGTGATGGTTCTGCTCAGGCAGAGCAGTGCTGATGCTCCTCATAAAGCTGTCGCTGCTGTGAAGGTTCTAGGTGACATCACAAATCCCTATGGTTACATAGACAACAAAGCTGGGTTGTTGTTGTTTACACTCTGCAAGGCCTGTGGAAGTGAGTGACATCATAGCACTGTAGTTCTGAGGGTTCTAGATGGATGCAACAATCTCCTGTTGCTTCTATGAAGGCCATAATAGACGACATCACCAAACAGCTCCATAGTCACATACACAGCAAAGGAGAGATGTTGTTTACACCTAGTGATGTCAGTGGTATTGAGTGACATCACAGCACAGTGCTAAGGCTCCTGGGCCTGGACACAGCAGCGGCTGCAATATCTCAACGGAGAATACGTTTATATATATGTGTGTGTGTGCGCGTATATATATATATATATATATATATATATATATTTCTCCGCCGAAATCACTTTTAAACCCATTTCCACCTTTTTTTCCCTTCTCTTCCTCTTACTTTTTTTTCACGTTTTTTTACGTTTTTCTCCTTTTCGCCTCTTTTCTGGGCGTATTATTCTTCTTTTTCTTCTTTTTTTTCGTCTAATGCATACCCCATCAGTGCAGCAATGCTTATTCAATACCGCCAGCAGATGGAGACACTGGGGGATAATTTTCTAAGGATTTATACTGATTTTTCCTGTCTGAATTTGTCGCACAGAAAGTTGCAGGCCAAATATGTGTGACATTTCTGCGACTTTAGCTTCTAGAGCATTTTTACAACATTATACATAGGTGCTGAATACATAAAAAGCGACTGTTCAGCGACAGACAAGTCGCATCGGCTGAAAGTAGGCCAGAATGTCAGTCCATGTTGGAGCAGGTTTAGATACAGTCTAAAGCATAGATCTCAAAGTCTGTGCACAGAATTTAGCAAGGGCCTCGCACCTTCTGATGCATCAGGTAGGTGCACAATAGCATAGCCTAACCCTCTGTACTTTGGTCTATATTGATGCGGGACATAGACAGCCAGCTGATGACCAATCCATTAGTGCAATGGATGGCTGGAAGCATTTGTCTTTGCCTTTGCAATACCACAGAAGCAATGCATGGTCAATGTACAGCAATGACACACCTGTGTGAACAGCCAGGAGACCCCCCCCCCCATGTTATGTTACATAGTTACATAGTTAGTACGGTCGAAAAAAGACATATGTCCATCAAGTTCAACCAGGGAATTAAGGGGTAGGGGTGTGGCGCGATATTGGGGAAGGGATGAGATTTTATATTTCTTCATAAGCATTAATCTTATTTTGTCAATTAGGAACATTCAGCACCCACCCGCTATCAAGGCAGCTGCCTATCATGTCATGCCCTACCTGCACAGGTGTGCTGGCTACTCAAATGATCCAATTAAGGAGGCCATTTAGTCAGCAGCAGCAGAAGTCCTGTGCCTGGACGCTCCAACAGCGGCCAGACACAAGCAGAAGCAGAAGCAGCAGCAGCACCACCTTTTGTTTTTTGGCTGCAGCAGCAGCAGCAGCAAGGCCCACAGGGCTGGCTAGCTGGCTAGCCAGCAAGCAGGTAGCAATGAAAGTAGGAATCTTTCTTTTTAACCCTGTAAGGGGGTGGTGCACTGTACCCGAAGATACTGCCATATCGGGTCAATGCATAGGGCGACGGAAGCAAGCTTCGAAATCGGCCCCCGTTCTCAAAAATCCATTTAATATATGGTCCCCAGATAGGGGACGTATCAGATATTAAACTGATAAGAACAGATACTACACTTGATCTTAGCCAAAAGGCCGAGAAGCGATAACCGTGAAAGGGGCGGGCCCAACAAGGTCCCCTTCATGGGCACTATCACTGCTTGCTGTCAGGGAGGCTGCCAGACAATTTTCCATGCACACTCTGGGCTGGGGGGCAGTCAACCACCAGTACACACAGCAGAACCTAAACCCATACCATTATTGCTAAGCAGCAAGACAGGGGCCCATTGCACTCCCACGGGGCCTTTTTAAATGCAATCCATAACCCGGATTTGCCAGGAACCCTTCTTACTCCTCCTACTTGCATGTGACACTGGGCTTAGGATCTGCATAGGAAACACACACACAAGCACACACCTACCTTTGTTGCCTGCAGATGCCTCCTTGGCTGTCCCCAAACGGTATCAAACCAACACCCACGGGAAGCTGTAAGCATAGAGGACATGCCTGCACCCCATTGGACTTACCTGTGTGGGTTAAACCCGGGTTATTTGACAACCTATGGCGGTGATGGTTCTGCTCAGGCAGAGCAGTGCTGATGCTCCTCATAAAGCTGTCGCTGCTGTGAAGGTTCTAGGTGACATCACAAATCCCTATGGTTACATACACAACAAAGCTGGGTTGTTGTTGTTTACACTCTGCAAGGCCTGTGGAAGTGAGTGACATCATAGCACTGTAGTTCTGAGGGTTCTAGATGGATGCAACAATCTCCTGTTGCTTCTATGAAGGCCATAATAGACGACATCACCAAACAGCTCCATAGTCACATACACAGCAAAGGAGAGATGTTGTTTACACCTAGTGATGTCAGTGGTATTGAGTGACATCACAGCACAGTGCTAAGGCTCCTGGGCCTGGACACAGCAGCGGCTGCAATATCTCAACGGAGAATACGTTTATATATATGTGTGTGTGTGCGCGTATATATATATATATATATATATATATATATATATATATATATATTTCTCCGCCGAAATCACTTTTAAACCCATTTCCACCTTTTTTTCCCTTCTCTTCCTCTTACTTTTTTTTCACGTTTTTTTACGTTTTTCTCCTTTTCGCCTCTTTTCTGGGCGTATTATTCTTCTTTTTCTTCTTTTTTTTCGTCTAATGCATACCCCATCAGTGCAGCAATGCTTATTCAATACCGCCAGCAGATGGAGACACTGGGGGATAATTTTCTAAGGATTTATACTGATTTTTCCTGTCTGAATTTGTCGCACAGAAAGTTGCAGGCCAAATATGTGTGACATTTCTGCGACTTTAGCTTCTAGAGCATTTTTACAACATTATACATAGGTGCTGAATACATAAAAAGCGACTGTTCAGCGACAGACAAGTCGCATCGGCTGAAAGTAGGCCAGAATGTCAGTCCATGTTGGAGCAGGTTTAGATACAGTCTAAAGCATAGATCTCAAAGTCTGTGCACAGAATTTAGCAAGGGCCTCGCACCTTCTGATGCATCAGGTAGGTGCACAATAGCATAGCCTAACCCTCTGTACTTTGGTCTATATTGATGCGGGACATAGACAGCCAGCTGATGACCAATCCATTAGTGCAATGGATGGCTGGAAGCATTTGTCTTTGCCTTTGCAATACCACAGAAGCAATGCATGGTCAATGTACAGCAATGACACACCTGTGTGAACAGCCAGGAGACCCCCCCCCCCCCCATGTTATGTTACATAGTTACATAGTTAGTACGGTCGAAAAAAGACATATGTCCATCAAGTTCAACCAGGGAATTAAGGGGTAGGGGTGTGGCGCGATATTGGGGAAGGGATGAGATTTTATATTTCTTCATAAGCATTAATCTTATTTTGTCAATTAGGAACATTCAGCACCCACCCGCTATCAAGGCAGCTGCCTATCATGTCATGCCCTACCTGCACAGGTGTGCTGGCTACTCAAATGATCCAATTAAGGAGGCCATTTAGTCAGCAGCAGCAGAAGTCCTGTGCCTGGACGCTCCAACAGCGGCCAGACACAAGCAGAAGCAGAAGCAGCAGCAGCACCACCTTTTGTTTTTTGGCTGCAGCAGCAGCAGCAGCAAGGCCCACAGGGCTGGCTAGCTGGCTAGCCAGCAAGCAGGTAGCAATGAAAGTAGGAATCTTTCTTTTTAACCCTGTAAGGGGGTGGTGCACTGTACCCGAAGATACTGCCATATCGGGTCAATGCATAGGGCGACGGAAGCAAGCTTCGAAATCGGCCCCCGTTCTCAAAAATCCATTTAATATATGGTCCCCAGATAGGGGACGTATCAGATATTAAACTGATAAGAACAGATACTACACTTGATCTTAGCCAAAAGGCCGAGAAGCGATAACCGTGAAAGGGGCGGGCCCAACAAGGTCCCCTTCATGGGCACTATCACTGCTTGCTGTCAGGGAGGCTGCCAGACAATTTTCCATGCACACTCTGGGCTGGGGGGCAGTCAACCACCAGTACACACAGCAGAACCTAAACCCATACCATTATTGCTAAGCAGCAAGACAGGGGCCCATTGCACTCCCACGGGGCCTTTTTAAATGCAATCCATAACCCGGATTTGCCAGGAACCCTTCTTACTCCTCCTACTTGCATGTGACACTGGGCTTAGGATCTGCATAGGAAACACACACACAAGCACACACCTACCTTTGTTGCCTGCAGATGCCTCCTTGGCTGTCCCCAAACGGTATCAAACCAACACCCACGGGAAGCTGTAAGCATAGAGGACATGCCTGCACCCCATTGGACTTACCTGTGTGGGTTAAACCCGGGTTATTTGACAACCTATGGCGGTGATGGTTCTGCTCAGGCAGAGCAGTGCTGATGCTCCTCATAAAGCTGTCGCTGCTGTGAAGGTTCTAGGTGACATCACAAATCCCTATGGTTACATACACAACAAAGCTGGGTTGTTGTTGTTTACACTCTGCAAGGCCTGTGGAAGTGAGTGACATCATAGCACTGTAGTTCTGAGGGTTCTAGATGGATGCAACAATCTCCTGTTGCTTCTATGAAGGCCATAATAGACGACATCACCAAACAGCTCCATAGTCACATACACAGCAAAGGAGAGATGTTGTTTACACCTAGTGATGTCAGTGGTATTGAGTGACATCACAGCACAGTGCTAAGGCTCCTGGGCCTGGACACAGCAGCGGCTGCAATATCTCAACGGAGAATACGTTTATATATATGTGTGTGTGTGCGCGTATATATATATATATATATATATATATATATATATATATATATATTTCTCCGCCGAAATCACTTTTAAACCCATTTCCACCTTTTTTTCCCTTCTCTTCCTCTTACTTTTTTTTCACGTTTTTTTACGTTTTTCTCCTTTTCGCCTCTTTTCTGGGCGTATTATTCTTCTTTTTCTTCTTTTTTTTCGTCTAATGCATACCCCATCAGTGCAGCAATGCTTATTCAATACCGCCAGCAGATGGAGACACTGGGGGATAATTTTCTAAGGATTTATACTGATTTTTCCTGTCTGAATTTGTCGCACAGAAAGTTGCAGGCCAAATATGTGTGACATTTCTGCGACTTTAGCTTCTAGAGCATTTTTACAACATTATACATAGGTGCTGAATACATAAAAAGCGACTGTTCAGCGACAGACAAGTCGCATCGGCTGAAAGTAGGCCAGAATGTCAGTCCATGTTGGAGCAGGTTTAGATACAGTCTAAAGCATAGATCTCAAAGTCTGTGCACAGAATTTAGCAAGGGCCTCGCACCTTCTGATGCATCAGGTAGGTGCACAATAGCATAGCCTAACCCTCTGTACTTTGGTCTATATTGATGCGGGACATAGACAGCCAGCTGATGACCAATCCATTAGTGCAATGGATGGCTGGAAGCATTTGTCTTTGCCTTTGCAATACCACAGAAGCAATGCATGGTCAATGTACAGCAATGACACACCTGTGTGAACAGCCAGGAGACCCCCCCCCCCCCATGTTATGTTACATAGTTACATAGTTAGTACGGTCGAAAAAAGACATATGTCCATCAAGTTCAACCAGGGAATTAAGGGGTAGGGGTGTGGCGCGATATTGGGGAAGGGATGAGATTTTATATTTCTTCATAAGCATTAATCTTATTTTGTCAATTAGGAACATTCAGCACCCACCCGCTATCAAGGCAGCTGCCTATCATGTCATGCCCTACCTGCACAGGTGTGCTGGCTACTCAAATGATCCAATTAAGGAGGCCATTTAGTCAGCAGCAGCAGAAGTCCTGTGCCTGGACGCTCCAACAGCGGCCAGACACAAGCAGAAGCAGAAGCAGCAGCAGCACCACCTTTTGTTTTTTGGCTGCAGCAGCAGCAGCAGCAAGGCCCACAGGGCTGGCTAGCTGGCTAGCCAGCAAGCAGGTAGCAATGAAAGTAGGAATCTTTCTTTTTAACCCTGTAAGGGGGTGGTGCACTGTACCCGAAGATACTGCCATATCGGGTCAATGCATAGGGCGACGGAAGCAAGCTTCGAAATCGGCCCCCGTTCTCAAAATCCATTTAATATATGGTCCCCAGATAGGGGACGTATCAGATATTAAACTGATAAGAACAGATACTACACTTGATCTTAGCCAAAAGGCCGAGAAGCGATAACCGTGAAAGGGGCGGGCCCAACAAGGTCCCCTTCATGGGCACTATCACTGCTTGCTGTCAGGGAGGCTGCCAGACAATTTTCCATGCACACTCTGGGCTGGGGGGCAGTCAACCACCAGTACACACAGCAGAACCTAAACCCATAGCATTATTGCTAAGCAGCAAGACAGGGGCCCATTGCACTCCCACGGGGCCTTTTTAAATGCAATCCATAACCCGGATTTGCCAGGAACCCTTCTTACTCCTCCTACTTGCATGTGACACTGGGCTTAGGATCTGCATAGGAAACACACACACAAGCACACACCTACCTTTGTTGCCTGCAGATGCCTCCTTGGCTGTCCCCAAACGGTATCAAACCAACACCCACGGGAAGCTGTAAGCATAGAGGACATGCCTGCACCCCATTGGACTTACCTGTGTGGGTTAAACCCGGGTTATTTGACAACCTATGGCGGTGATGGTTCTGCTCAGGCAGAGCAGTGCTGATGCTCCTCATAAAGCTGTCGCTGCTGTGAAGGTTCTAGGTGACATCACAAATCCCTATGGTTACATACACAACAAAGCTGGGTTGTTGTTGTTTACACTCTGCAAGGCCTGTGGAAGTGAGTGACATCATAGCACTGTAGTTCTGAGGGTTCTAGATGGATGCAACAATCTCCTGTTGCTTCTATGAAGGCCATAATAGACGACATCACCAAACAGCTCCATAGTCACATACACAGCAAAGGAGAGATGTTGTTTACACCTAGTGATGTCAGTGGTATTGAGTGACATCACAGCACAGTGCTAAGGCTCCTGGGCCTGGACACAGCAGCGGCTGCAATATCTCAACGGAGAATACGTTTATATATATGTGTGTGTGTGCGCGTATATATATATATATATATATATATATATATATATATATATATATATTTCTCCGCCGAAATCACTTTTAAACCCATTTCCACCTTTTTTTCCCTTCTCTTCCTCTTACTTTTTTTTCACGTTTTTTTACGTTTTTCTCCTTTTCGCCTCTTTTCTGGGCGTATTATTCTTCTTTTTCTTCTTTTTTTTCGTCTAATGCATACCCCATCAGTGCAGCAATGCTTATTCAATACCGCCAGCAGATGGAGACACTGGGGGATAATTTTCTAAGGATTTATACTGATTTTTCCTGTCTGAATTTGTCGCACAGAAAGTTGCAGGCCAAATATGTGTGACATTTCTGCGACTTTAGCTTCTAGAGCATTTTTACAACATTATACATAGGTGCTGAATACATAAAAAGCGACTGTTCAGCGACAGACAAGTCGCATCGGCTGAAAGTAGGCCAGAATGTCAGTCCATGTTGGAGCAGGTTTAGATACAGTCTAAAGCATAGATCTCAAAGTCTGTGCACAGAATTTAGCAAGGGCCTCGCACCTTCTGATGCATCAGGTAGGTGCACAATAGCATAGCCTAACCCTCTGTACTTTGGTCTATATTGATGCGGGACATAGACAGCCAGCTGATGACCAATCCATTAGTGCAATGGATGGCTGGAAGCATTTGTCTTTGCCTTTGCAATACCACAGAAGCAATGCATGGTCAATGTACAGCAATGACACACCTGTGTGAACAGCCAGGAGACCCCCCCCCCCATGTTATGTTACATAGTTACATAGTTAGTACGGTCGAAAAAAGACATATGTCCATCAAGTTCAACCAGGGAATTAAGGGGTAGGGGTGTGGCGCGATATTGGGGAAGGGATGAGATTTTATATTTCTTCATAAGCATTAATCTTATTTTGTCAATTAGGAACATTCAGCACCCACCCGCTATCAAGGCAGCTGCCTATCATGTCATGCCCTACCTGCACAGGTGTGCTGGCTACTCAAATGATCCAATTAAGGAGGCCATTTAGTCAGCAGCAGCAGAAGTCCTGTGCCTGGACGCTCCAACAGCGGCCAGACACAAGCAGAAGCAGAAGCAGCAGCAGCACCACCTTTTGTTTTTTGGCTGCAGCAGCAGCAGCAGCAAGGCCCACAGGGCTGGCTAGCTGGCTAGCCAGCAAGCAGGTAGCAATGAAAGTAGGAATCTTTCTTTTTAACCCTGTAAGGGGGTGGTGCACTGTACCCGAAGATACTGCCATATCGGGTCAATGCATAGGGCGACGGAAGCAAGCTTCGAAATCGGCCCCCGTTCTCAAAAATCCATTTAATATATGGTCCCCAGATAGGGGACGTATCAGATATTAAACTGATAAGAACAGATACTACACTTGATCTTAGCCAAAAGGCCGAGAAGCGATAACCGTGAAAGGGGCGGGCCCAACAAGGTCCCCTTCATGGGCACTATCACTGCTTGCTGTCAGGGAGGCTGCCAGACAATTTTCCATGCACACTCTGGGCTGGGGGGCAGTCAACCACCAGTACACACAGCAGAACCTAAACCCATACCATTATTGCTAAGCAGCAAGACAGGGGCCCATTGCACTCCCACGGGGCCTTTTTAAATGCAATCCATAACCCGGATTTGCCAGGAACCCTTCTTACTCCTCCTACTTGCATGTGACACTGGGCTTAGGATCTGCATAGGAAACACACACACAAGCACACACCTACCTTTGTTGCCTGCAGATGCCTCCTTGGCTGTCCCCAAACGGTATCAAACCAACACCCACGGGAAGCTGTAAGCATAGAGGACATGCCTGCACCCCATTGGACTTACCTGTGTGGGTTAAACCCGGGTTATTTGACAACCTATGGCGGTGATGGTTCTGCTCAGGCAGAGCAGTGCTGATGCTCCTCATAAAGCTGTCGCTGCTGTGAAGGTTCTAGGTGACATCACAAATCCCTATGGTTACATACACAACAAAGCTGGGTTGTTGTTGTTTACACTCTGCAAGGCCTGTGGAAGTGAGTGACATCATAGCACTGTAGTTCTGAGGGTTCTAGATGGATGCAACAATCTCCTGTTGCTTCTATGAAGGCCATAATAGACGACATCACCAAACAGCTCCATAGTCACATACACAGCAAAGGAGAGATGTTGTTTACACCTAGTGATGTCAGTGGTATTGAGTGACATCACAGCACAGTGCTAAGGCTCCTGGGCCTGGACACAGCAGCGGCTGCAATATCTCAACGGAGAATACGTTTATATATATGTGTGTGTGTGCGCGTATATATATATATATATATATATATATATATATATATATATATATATTTCTCCGCCGAAATCACTTTTAAACCCATTTCCACCTTTTTTTCCCTTCTCTTCCTCTTACTTTTTTTTCACGTTTTTTTACGTTTTTCTCCTTTTCGCCTCTTTTCTGGGCGTATTATTCTTCTTTTTCTTCTTTTTTTTCGTCTAATGCATACCCCATCAGTGCAGCAATGCTTATTCAATACCGCCAGCAGATGGAGACACTGGGGGATAATTTTCTAAGGATTTATACTGATTTTTCCTGTCTGAATTTGTCGCACAGAAAGTTGCAGGCCAAATATGTGTGACATTTCTGCGACTTTAGCTTCTAGAGCATTTTTACAACATTATACATAGGTGCTGAATACATAAAAAGCGACTGTTCAGCGACAGACAAGTCGCATCGGCTGAAAGTAGGCCAGAATGTCAGTCCATGTTGGAGCAGGTTTAGATACAGTCTAAAGCATAGATCTCAAAGTCTGTGCACAGAATTTAGCAAGGGCCTCGCACCTTCTGATGCATCAGGTAGGTGCACAATAGCATAGCCTAACCCTCTGTACTTTGGTCTATATTGATGCGGGACATAGACAGCCAGCTGATGACCAATCCATTAGTGCAATGGATGGCTGGAAGCATTTGTCTTTGCCTTTGCAATACCACAGAAGCAATGCATGGTCAATGTACAGCAATGACACACCTGTGTGAACAGCCAGGAGACCCCCCCCCCCATGTTATGTTACATAGTTACATAGTTAGTACGGTCGAAAAAAGACATATGTCCATCAAGTTCAACCAGGGAATTAAGGGGTAGGGGTGTGGCGCGATATTGGGGAAGGGATGAGATTTTATATTTCTTCATAAGCATTAATCTTATTTTGTCAATTAGGAACATTCAGCACCCACCCGCTATCAAGGCAGCTGCCTATCATGTCATGCCCTACCTGCACAGGTGTGCTGGCTACTCAAATGATCCAATTAAGGAGGCCATTTAGTCAGCAGCAGCAGAAGTCCTGTGCCTGGACGCTCCAACAGCGGCCAGACACAAGCAGAAGCAGAAGCAGCAGCAGCACCACCTTTTGTTTTTTGGCTGCAGCAGCAGCAGCAGCAAGGCCCACAGGGCTGGCTAGCTGGCTAGCCAGCAAGCAGGTAGCAATGAAAGTAGGAATCTTTCTTTTTAACCCTGTAAGGGGGTGGTGCACTGTACCCGAAGATACTGCCATATCGGGTCAATGCATAGGGCGACGGAAGCAAGCTTCGAAATCGGCCCCCGTTCTCAAAAATCCATTTAATATATGGTCCCCAGATAGGGGACGTATCAGATATTAAACTGATAAGAACAGATACTACACTTGATCTTAGCCAAAAGGCCGAGAAGCGATAACCGTGAAAGGGGCGGGCCCAACAAGGTCCCCTTCATGGGCACTATCACTGCTTGCTGTCAGGGAGGCTGCCAGACAATTTTCCATGCACACTCTGGGCTGGGGGGCAGTCAACCACCAGTACACACAGCAGAACCTAAACCCATACCATTATTGCTAAGCAGCAAGACAGGGGCCCATTGCACTCCCACGGGGCCTTTTTAAATGCAATCCATAACCCGGATTTGCCAGGAACCCTTCTTACTCCTCCTACTTGCATGTGACACTGGGCTTAGGATCTGCATAGGAAACACACACACAAGCACACACCTACCTTTGTTGCCTGCAGATGCCTCCTTGGCTGTCCCCAAACGGTATCAAACCAACACCCACGGGAAGCTGTAAGCATAGAGGACATGCCTGCACCCCATTGGACTTACCTGTGTGGGTTAAACCCGGGTTATTTGACAACCTATGGCGGTGATGGTTCTGCTCAGGCAGAGCAGTGCTGATGCTCCTCATAAAGCTGTCGCTGCTGTGAAGGTTCTAGGTGACATCACAAATCCCTATGGTTACATACACAACAAAGCTGGGTTGTTGTTGTTTACACTCTGCAAGGCCTGTGGAAGTGAGTGACATCATAGCACTGTAGTTCTGAGGGTTCTAGATGGATGCAACAATCTCCTGTTGCTTCTATGAAGGCCATAATAGACGACATCACCAAACAGCTCCATAGTCACATACACAGCAAAGGAGAGATGTTGTTTACACCTAGTGATGTCAGTGGTATTGAGTGACATCACAGCACAGTGCTAAGGCTCCTGGGCCTGGACACAGCAGCGGCTGCAATATCTCAACGGAGAATACGTTTATATATATGTGTGTGTGTGCGCGTATATATATATATATATATATATATATA
Source organism: Hyla sarda (assembly GCF_029499605.1). NCBI lineage: Eukaryota > Metazoa > Chordata > Amphibia > Anura > Hylidae > Hyla > Hyla sarda. Next base: position 75,302 of record NW_026607970.1, on the reverse strand, counting down.
TATATATATATATATATATATTCTCCGCCGAAATCACTTTTAAACCCATTTCCACCTTTTTTTCCCTTCTCTTCCTCTTACTTTTTTTTCACGTTTTTTTACGTTTTTCTCCTTTTCGCCTCTTTTCTGGGCGTATTATTCTTCTTTTTCTTCTTTTTTTTCGTCTAATGCATACCCCATCAGTGCAGCAATGCTTATTCAATACCGCCAGCAGATGGAGACACTGGGGGATAATTTTCTAAGGATTTATACTGATTTTTCCTGTCTGAATTTGTCGCACAGAAAGTTGCAGGCCAAATATGTGTGACATTTCTGCGACTTTAGCTTCTAGAGCATTTTTACAACATTATACATAGGTGCTGAATACATAAAAAGCGACTGTTCAGCGACAGACAAGTCGCATCGGCTGAAAGTAGGCCAGAATGTCAGTCCATGTTGGAGCAGGTTTAGATACAGTCTAAAGCATAGATCTCAAAGTCTGTGCACAGAATTTAGCAAGGGCCTCGCACCTTCTGATGCATCAGGTAGGTGCACAATAGCATAGCCTAACCCTCTGTACTTTGGTCTATATTGATGCGGGACATAGACAGCCAGCTGATGACCAATCCATTAGTGCAATGGATGGCTGGAAGCATTTGTCTTTGCCTTTGCAATACCACAGAAGCAATGCATGGTCAATGTACAGCAATGACACACCTGTGTGAACAGCCAGGAGACCCCCCCCCCCATGTTATGTTACATAGTTACATAGTTAGTACGGTCGAAAAAAGACATATGTCCATCAAGTTCAACCAGGGAATTAAGGGGTAGGGGTGTGGCGCGATATTGGGGAAGGGATGAGATTTTATATTTCTTCATAAGCATTAATCTTATTTTGTCAATTAGGAACATTCAGCACCCACCCGCTATCAAGGCAGCTGCCTATCATGTCATGCCCTACCTGCACAGGTGTGCTGGCTACTCAAATGATCCAATTAAGGAGGCCATTTAGTCAGCAGCAGCAGAAGTCCTGTGCCTGGACGCTCCAACAGCGGCCAGACACAAGCAGAAGCAGAAGCAGCAGCAGCACCACCTTTTGTTTTTTGGCTGCAGCAGCAGCAGCAGCAAGGCCCACAGGGCTGGCTAGCTGGCTAGCCAGCAAGCAGGTAGCAATGAAAGTAGGAATCTTTCTTTTTAACCCTGTAAGGGGGTGGTGCACTGTACCCGAAGATACTGCCATATCGGGTCAATGCATAGGGCGACGGAAGCAAGCTTCGAAATCGGCCCCCGTTCTCAAAAATCCATTTAATATATGGTCCCCAGATAGGGGACGTATCAGATATTAAACTGATAAGAACAGATTTTTTTTTTTTTTTTTTTTTTTTTTTTTTTTTTTCCTCAGTTACAGACTATTGTTTGAACGATCATCAGGTCTCCTACCAGGACTCGTCACTTAAAACAATGTCTGAAAAAACATCATGCGGAAAGACAAAAAAAAAGGGAACCGAGGGTCAAGAACTTAAAACCAAAAGGTGAAAGCTGAAGGAAAACAAAAACATTTAAAAAACAAAACATAAACTGGTCAGACTTACAGTTTCCACCATTGGGTATATTTCCAGATCTTTTCAGCATTGTCTTCTCCCATTCTCTTCTTATCTAATAAATATGCAATAAAAAGTCTTCCGAGCAACAACCTCCTACATTCACTTGGAGAAATGGAAACATTTTTAAAAACAAGCAAATTCCTGGAGTCCCATAAAACTTCTTTAAAAACAGAAAAAATTATCCAAGTAACACGTGCATCATTCTTCATGTTAAAGTCCTGACCGATAAAAATTTTCTCAAAAGTAAAATCATTAAAACCCATAAGTGCAATAAAAAATCTTGTTAAAAGCCTAAAAACTTCCTTGGCATAAAAACAGTCCCACCACAAATGTACAATATCTTCTTTACCTCCACAACCCTCTCTTGGACACTGTTCACTCACTCTTATTCCTCTTCCTCTTAAAAACACTCGAGTTGGGAGGCAACCATGGTAAGACATCCATACCACATCTTTTTGTCTATTTGATAAACCAAAGGAATTAAAAAGGCTCCAAATCTTAACTGACTGTGCAATATTACAGAATGGTACTTCATTAAATTTTTCACTCTTTCTCAACTCATATTCTATTTTCTTCTTTTCAGGTTTCCCCAAGGAGCTCAAATTAAACTGATCATTGAAAGACCGAAGAACCACATAAAAGGTAGGTATAATCAGCGCCATTGGTTTCCTCAGATCCCTCTCACACCAGCCCCACTTAGAAAACAACCATCCTGCTAAATATTTACACATATCAGCTGTTTTACTATTGCACTGGATCGTCTTGAAAATTAAAAGAAAATAGTGTAACTTTAAAAACAAATCAATATTTGGAAAGTCATATCCACCATTCTTTACAGTACTCATTACCTTCTCTCTTTTCATTTTTTCCATTTTGGATCCCCAAAAGAAAACAAAAAGTCTTCTTGTTGTCTTCCTCATCCAAAGCTTACCAGGTGGAAAAACCATCGCAGTATATAAAAGTAAAGGTAAAATCACAGTCTTAATAACAAGTACTTTCCCTTTAAGGGATAAACTCCTCAATTTCCAAAAATTCAATTTCTTTTCAATTTTACTGTCCAGCTTGTTGTAAGTCTCTGTCCCTTTAAGATTCTTTTCAAAAATGACCCCTAAAACTTCCACATTCTCCTTTATCTCTACTCCATCCACCAACACATCTTCGCATTTCCCAAAATTCACCAAATGACATTTGCCCCAGTTTACACACATTCCGGCCACACAGCAAAAAATTTGAATATGCAAATTCACTCTATTCAAATCTGCTTTTGAAGTACATGTAAACACAACATCATCCATGTAGCTTAAAACCTTAAGATCACTCCCACCACTGCCAGGTATAAAAACTCCTTTAACACATTTGTCTTTCTGAACATTCTTTAACAAGGCCTCTATTACACAGATGAAAAGGATTGGGGAGAGTGGGCAACCCTGCCGAACCCCTGATAAAATCTTAAAAGCAGGACCAACATGGCCATTCATTAAAACTTGTCCAGTAACACCATTATATAACCCTTTAATAACATGTAATAACTTCATTGGGATCCCCATATGTTTTAGGGCCATAAACATAAATTTGTGTGCGACTTTATCATAGGCCTTCTCGAAATCCACTGACTCGACAAAAAGAGGCACCTTATTAAAATTACAATAATAAATAACATCCCTTAAAATCAATAAATTATCAGTAATTCTTCTCCCGGGTACAGCACATACTTGGTAATTATCTACCATATGGCCAATAATATTCCTAAGCCTGTTTGCAACAATTTTAGCAATAATTTTATAGTCACTGTTTAACAATGAAATTGGTCTCCAATTTTTTATATCACGTTCGTCACCTTTCTTATGTATTAGTGTGATAATTCCCTTCTTCATTGAATCAGCTAAAATCCCAAACTTAAAAACATATTGCACAACCCGAGTAAAAACATCTTTTAAAAGAGGCCAAAATACAACATAAAACTCAGCTGGAAGGCCGTCACTACCAGGGGTTTTACCTTTTGCCATTCCATTCAGCGCCATTCTAATTTCATTTTCACTAACATCTTCCACCAAAAAAACTTTCTCCTCATCTGGAATTTGATCCTCTAAAATGTTACAGTAGTCTTCCATTTCATTAATAGCAGCTTTACTTTCATTACTAAAAAGTGTTTCATAAAATTTACAAACCTCCTCCTCCATCTCCCTACCAACCACCTCACCACTTGAGGTTAAAACCGACTTAAAGACCCCCTTTGGCTTAAAACACTTTTTAAAAAAATATCGACTACATTGTTCATTCTCCTCCAAATGTTGCACCTTAGCCCTGTAAACAATATTCCTTCCTCTTTCCTTCAACCTTGTCTTCATCTCTTCCTTAATTTCACAAATTTCAGCATCCACCTCTAGACCAGCGTTCTTAAACTTAAAGAGAGTCTCCAACTGTGAAACTAAAGTCTCATCTCTCCGCCTCTTCTCCTGTGCTCTCTTAATGCAAACAGACTTAAAATAACCAGCAAAGTTCACTTTAGCCCAATCCCACCAGTCTAAAATATTTTTAAAACAGTCTTGTTTAGCAGCACAGGATAAAAATATATTTTTAAAACCTGCCATTACCTCCTCTTCTTCAAGTAAACTCACATTCAACTTCCAGAGTCCCCTACCAAAGGCAATGGACTCTGAGATGCTTATTTCAGCAGATAAAATTTTATGATCTGAGAAAATCGACATCATCTGATTACACCGGGCCACCTTCATCCCTTCAGACACAAAAATATAATCTATTCGGGATTTACAGTGACCACTATCCGATACATATGTATATCTATCATCAGTGTCAATCATCAGTCCAGCATCTATATAGTGTAAGTCTTGTACTAATTGATTTAAAGCATTAGAGGTAATGTCAGTTCGGACTTCAGCAGCACTCTCACGGTCATTAACAGTACGGATACAGTTAAAATCACCAGCCACTATAGTACTTTCCCGACCAGGGATAAAAAACTTCAAAGACTCTAAAAAAACCAACCGCTCTTTCTTCTCTGCTGGGGCATATACGTTAAAAACTCTAATCCTCTGGTCTAAAAACTCAAAGTTTAAAACCATGCAACGGCCTGGTATTAAAATCTGGCAATTTAAAACTTTGATATTGTTATTTTTGATTAAAAAACCAACTCCTTCATTCTTGTTATCCGTACTAGTTGACCAAAAAGATTGTCCCATCCTCCACTCATCAGCATAAGGTGCAGATTTAATTGCACACTCCTGTAAACATATTATATCAGCTCTCACATTCTCCAACACCTCAAAAATAGCAGCTCTTCTTACTTCTGATCCAATACTCCTGACATTAAGGGTTGTTAAGATAAGAGTCATAATAACTAAAATGAATAAAATCAAAACTTTAATATCCATCATAGTTAAAAATTACTGCTCTGACTCTCAACTTTCCTTAAAACATTTTCATAACAATCAGGCGACCCTGGATCAGAGTCCCTGTCCATTTCAACTCCTCTTCCAACCACTGGGTCCTCTTGATCCCCAGTCCAACTTCCTTTTTTACTTCTTTTACTTTCCACCCCCACCTCATCCTCCTCATCACTGCTGACAAATCTCTGAGCAGGTGTAAGGGACTTCTCAGGTGACTGCACATTTTCTTGGAATTCCATTCCCTCCTCCTCCCCCACAACAGGGTCTGGACATTCCACATCACCACTCATGCTTCCACAAGGAAACACATCTCCATACACAGTTTCAATCTTCTTGACCTCCACCCCCTTTGCACATGTTACTTCACTTGTGGAGACCACTTTCTTATACTCCTGTTCAACCACCACACTTGTCTCCACAAAAGCCTCTTTAATCACATCCACCTGAGCAACAACATTTTTAACAATCGTACCACCTGCGCTCCTCCCGACTTCACATTCCCCCTCCACATTAGATTTTTCACCTCCATCCACACCTCCATCCACACCTGTGGCTTCTGAAAAAGACCTCCTTCCCATTCCCTGTTCATTGCTCTGTCCACCTTTACTTCCAGCCGCATCAGCATAACTCCTTCTCTTGTACCATAAGTGACATCCTCTTGCCAAATGGGAATTACTCCCACAAATATCACAAGTCTTTTCCTCAACGCAAAAACTTGTTTCATGCCCAGTCTTGCCACAGTTCCTACAAACAACACCCTTCACAGGACATGCGTCCTGCACGTGGCCATATGCTTGACATTTGCGGCAAAACTGAAGCTGCCCCTCATAAAAACAAAAACCACGCTCTCCTCCAATGGAAAAAACTTGAGGAATACTCTTAATTCCCTCCTCCATAGACTCATCCTTCTTGAACTTCACAACATATTTCCTTTTACAGTTAAAAAAACCATGTCTGTTCTTTAGTTTTCCAAAAAACTTCACTTCTTCACAATAACGATAAAGAAAATTTGTTACCATTGAGTCTGTAACTTTGGGATTGTACATATGTACGATGACCACTTTCTCTGTACTCAGAAACAAAGGCTCTACTTTAACTTTCCTCATAATATCCGGCTCATTCTTTCTCTTCATTCCTTCCAGGTCCTTGTAGACCCTCTGACAAATCTCGGAATTAACAAATGTAACATCATAAATACCCTGTCTAGGGAAATCTTGCATTGCAAATACATCTGTTACCTTTAGGTACTGGAGCCTGCGTAGAATCTCCAGCACAATCTGGTCCAGGCCAACCGTTCCCCGATGTTCCGTTGGGACGAAAATCCTGACCGTGTCTTCTATTCCGCGAATCCTCTCTCCTCCACTCATTTTTGCAGGCGATGAAACCCACTATCGCAACTCCGAAATAACCCAGGGCCCCCCGCAAAGAGGACCCCGATCACCACCCCCTTCAACTCCTAACCCGCCCGGTAAACCGCACGGGATCGAAGCCAAAAGGCCGAGAAGCGATAACCGTGAAAGGGGCGGGCCCAACAAGGTCCCCTTCATGGGCACTATCACTGCTTGCTGTCAGGGAGGCTGCCAGACAATTTTCCATGCACACTCTGGGCTGGGGGGCAGTCAACCACCAGTACACACAGCAGAACCTAAACCCATACCATTATTGCTAAGCAGCAAGACAGGGGCCCATTGCACTCCCACGGGGCCTTTTTAAATGCGATCCATAACCCGGATTTGCCAGGAACCCTTCTTACTCCTCCTACTTGCATGTGACACTGGGCTTAGGATCTGCATAGGAAACACACACACAAGCACACACCTACCTTTGTTGCCTGCAGATGCCTCCTTGGCTGTCCCCAAACGGTATCAAACCAACACCCACGGGAAGCTGTAAGCATAGAGGACATGCCTGCACCCCATTGGACTTACCTGTGTGGGTTAAACCCGGGTTATTTGACAACCTATGGCGGTGATGGTTCTGCTCAGGCAGAGCAGTGCTGATGCTCCTCATAAAGCTGTCGCTGCTGTGAAGGTTCTAGGTGACATCACAAATCCCTATGGTTACATACACAACAAAGCTGGGTTGTTGTTGTTTACACTCTGCAAGGCCTGTGGAAGTGAGTGACATCATAGCACTGTAGTTCTGAGGGTTCTAGATGGATGCAACAATCTCCTGTTGCTTCTATGAAGGCCATAATAGACGACATCACCAAACAGCTCCATAGTCACATACACAGCAAAGGAGAGATGTTGTTTACACCTAGTGATGTCAGTGGTATTGAGTGACATCACAGCACAGTGCTAAGGCTCCTGGGCCTGGACACAGCAGCGGCTGCAATATCTCAACGGAGAATACGTTTATATATATGTGTGTGTGTGCGCGTATATATATATATATATATATATATATATATATATATATATATTTCTCCGCCGAAATCACTTTTAAACCCATTTCCACCTTTTTTTCCCTTCTCTTCCTCTTACTTTTTTTTCACGTTTTTTTACGTTTTTCTCCTTTTCGCCTCTTTTCTGGGCGTATTATTCTTCTTTTTCTTCTTTTTTTTCGTCTAATGCATACCCCATCAGTGCAGCAATGCTTATTCAATACCGCCAGCAGATGGAGACACTGGGGGATAATTTTCTAAGGATTTATACTGATTTTTCCTGTCTGAATTTGTCGCACAGAAAGTTGCAGGCCAAATATGTGTGACATTTCTGCGACTTTAGCTTCTAGAGCATTTTTACAACATTATACATAGGTGCTGAATACATAAAAAGCGACTGTTCAGCGACAGACAAGTCGCATCGGCTGAAAGTAGGCCAGAATGTCAGTCCATGTTGGAGCAGGTTTAGATACAGTCTAAAGCATAGATCTCAAAGTCTGTGCACAGAATTTAGCAAGGGCCTCGCACCTTCTGATGCATCAGGTAGGTGCACAATAGCATAGCCTAACCCTCTGTACTTTGGTCTATATTGATGCGGGACATAGACAGCCAGCTGATGACCAATCCATTAGTGCAATGGATGGCTGGAAGCATTTGTCTTTGCCTTTGCAATACCACAGAAGCAATGCATGGTCAATGTACAGCAATGACACACCTGTGTGAACAGCCAGGAGACCCCCCCCCCCATGTTATGTTACATAGTTACATAGTTAGTACGGTCGAAAAAAGACATATGTCCATCAAGTTCAACCAGGGAATTAAGGGGTAGGGGTGTGGCGCGATATTGGGGAAGGGATGAGATTTTATATTTCTTCATAAGCATTAATCTTATTTTGTCAATTAGGAACATTCAGCACCCACCCGCTATCAAGGCAGCTGCCTATCATGTCATGCCCTACCTGCACAGGTGTGCTGGCTACTCAAATGATCCAATTAAGGAGGCCATTTAGTCAGCAGCAGCAGAAGTCCTGTGCCTGGACGCTCCAACAGCGGCCAGACACAAGCAGAAGCAGAAGCAGCAGCAGCACCACCTTTTGTTTTTTGGCTGCAGCAGCAGCAGCAGCAAGGCCCACAGGGCTGGCTAGCTGGCTAGCCAGCAAGCAGGTAGCAATGAAAGTAGGAATCTTTCTTTTTAACCCTGTAAGGGGGTGGTGCACTGTACCCGAAGATACTGCCATATCGGGTCAATGCATAGGGCGACGGAAGCAAGCTTCGAAATCGGCCCCCGTTCTCAAAAATCCATTTAATATATGGTCCCCAGATAGGGGACGTATCAGATATTAAACTGATAAGAACAGATACTACACTTGATCTTAGCCAAAAGGCCGAGAAGCGATAACCGTGAAAGGGGCGGGCCCAACAAGGTCCCCTTCATGGGCACTATCACTGCTTGCTGTCAGGGAGGCTGCCAGACAATTTTCCATGCACACTCTGGGCTGGGGGGCAGTCAACCACCAGTACACACAGCAGAACCTAAACCCATACCATTATTGCTAAGCAGCAAGACAGGGGCCCATTGCACTCCCACGGGGCCTTTTTAAATGCAATCCATAACCCGGATTTGCCAGGAACCCTTCTTACTCCTCCTACTTGCATGTGACACTGGGCTTAGGATCTGCATAGGAAACACACACACAAGCACACACCTACCTTTGTTGCCTGCAGATGCCTCCTTGGCTGTCCCCAAACGGTATCAAACCAACACCCACGGGAAGCTGTAAGCATAGAGGACATGCCTGCACCCCATTGGACTTACCTGTGTGGGTTAAACCCGGGTTATTTGACAACCTATGGCGGTGATGGTTCTGCTCAGGCAGAGCAGTGCTGATGCTCCTCATAAAGCTGTCGCTGCTGTGAAGGTTCTAGGTGACATCACAAATCCCTATGGTTACATACACAACAAAGCTGGGTTGTTGTTGTTTACACTCTGCAAGGCCTGTGGAAGTGAGTGACATCATAGCACTGTAGTTCTGAGGGTTCTAGATGGATGCAACAATCTCCTGTTGCTTCTATGAAGGCCATAATAGACGACATCACCAAACAGCTCCATAGTCACATACACAGCAAAGGAGAGATGTTGTTTACACCTAGTGATGTCAGTGGTATTGAGTGACATCACAGCACAGTGCTAAGGCTCCTGGGCCTGGACACAGCAGCGGCTGCAATATCTCAACGGAGAATACGTTTATATATATGTGTGTGTGTGCGCGTATATATATATATATATATATATATATATATATATATATATATATTTCTCCGCCGAAATCACTTTTAAACCCATTTCCACCTTTTTTTCCCTTCTCTTCCTCTTACTTTTTTTTCACGTTTTTTTACGTTTTTCTCCTTTTCGCCTCTTTTCTGGGCGTATTATTCTTCTTTTTCTTCTTTTTTTTCGTCTAATGCATACCCCATCAGTGCAGCAATGCTTATTCAATACCGCCAGCAGATGGAGACACTGGGGGATAATTTTCTAAGGATTTATACTGATTTTTCCTGTCTGAATTTGTCGCACAGAAAGTTGCAGGCCAAATATGTGTGACATTTCTGCGACTTTAGCTTCTAGAGCATTTTTACAACATTATACATAGGTGCTGAATACATAAAAAGCGACTGTTCAGCGACAGACAAGTCGCATCGGCTGAAAGTAGGCCAGAATGTCAGTCCATGTTGGAGCAGGTTTAGATACAGTCTAAAGCATAGATCTCAAAGTCTGTGCACAGAATTTAGCAAGGGCCTCGCACCTTCTGATGCATCAGGTAGGTGCACAATAGCATAGCCTAACCCTCTGTACTTTGGTCTATATTGATGCGGGACATAGACAGCCAGCTGATGACCAATCCATTAGTGCAATGGATGGCTGGAAGCATTTGTCTTTGCCTTTGCAATACCACAGAAGCAATGCATGGTCAATGTACAGCAATGACACACCTGTGTGAACAGCCAGGAGACCCCCCCCCCATGTTATGTTACATAGTTACATAGTTAGTACGGTCGAAAAAAGACATATGTCCATCAAGTTCAACCAGGGAATTAAGGGGTAGGGGTGTGGCGCGATATTGGGGAAGGGATGAGATTTTATATTTCTTCATAAGCATTAATCTTATTTTGTCAATTAGGAACATTCAGCACCCACCCGCTATCAAGGCAGCTGCCTATCATGTCATGCCCTACCTGCACAGGTGTGCTGGCTACTCAAATGATCCAATTAAGGAGGCCATTTAGTCAGCAGCAGCAGAAGTCCTGTGCCTGGACGCTCCAACAGCGGCCAGACACAAGCAGAAGCAGAAGCAGCAGCAGCACCACCTTTTGTTTTTTGGCTGCAGCAGCAGCAGCAGCAAGGCCCACAGGGCTGGCTAGCTGGCTAGCCAGCAAGCAGGTAGCAATGAAAGTAGGAATCTTTCTTTTTAACCCTGTAAGGGGGTGGTGCACTGTACCCGAAGATACTGCCATATCGGGTCAATGCATAGGGCGACGGAAGCAAGCTTCGAAATCGGCCCCCGTTCTCAAAAATCCATTTAATATATGGTCCCCAGATAGGGGACGTATCAGATATTAAACTGATAAGAACAGATACTACACTTGATCTTAGCCAAAAGGCCGAGAAGCGATAACCGTGAAAGGGGCGGGCCCAACAAGGTCCCCTTCATGGGCACTATCACTGCTTGCTGTCAGGGAGGCTGCCAGACAATTTTCCATGCACACTCTGGGCTGGGGGGCAGTCAACCACCAGTACACACAGCAGAACCTAAACCCATACCATTATTGCTAAGCAGCAAGACAGGGGCCCATTGCACTCCCACGGGGCCTTTTTAAATGCAATCCATAACCCGGATTTGCCAGGAACCCTTCTTACTCCTCCTACTTGCATGTGACACTGGGCTTAGGATCTGCATAGGAAACACACACACAAGCACACACCTACCTTTGTTGCCTGCAGATGCCTCCTTGGCTGTCCCCAAACGGTATCAAACCAACACCCACGGGAAGCTGTAAGCATAGAGGACATGCCTGCACCCCATTGGACTTACCTGTGTGGGTTAAACCCGGGTTATTTGACAACCTATGGCGGTGATGGTTCTGCTCAGGCAGAGCAGTGCTGATGCTCCTCATAAAGCTGTCGCTGCTGTGAAGGTTCTAGGTGACATCACAAATCCCTATGGTTACATAGACAACAAAGCTGGGTTGTTGTTGTTTACACTCTGCAAGGCCTGTGGAAGTGAGTGACATCATAGCACTGTAGTTCTGAGGGTTCTAGATGGATGCAACAATCTCCTGTTGCTTCTATGAAGGCCATAATAGACGACATCACCAAACAGCTCCATAGTCACATACACAGCAAAGGAGAGATGTTGTTTACACCTAGTGATGTCAGTGGTATTGAGTGACATCACAGCACAGTGCTAAGGCTCCTGGGCCTGGACACAGCAGCGGCTGCAATATCTCAACGGAGAATACGTTTATATATATGTGTGTGTGTGCGCGTATATATATATATATATATATATATATATATATATATATATATATATTTCTCCGCCGAAATCACTTTTAAACCCATTTCCACCTTTTTTTCCCTTCTCTTCCTCTTACTTTTTTTTCACGTTTTTTTACGTTTTTCTCCTTTTCGCCTCTTTTCTGGGCGTATTATTCTTCTTTTTCTTCTTTTTTTTCGTCTAATGCATACCCCATCAGTGCAGCAATGCTTATTCAATACCGCCAGCAGATGGAGACACTGGGGGATAATTTTCTAAGGATTTATACTGATTTTTCCTGTCTGAATTTGTCGCACAGAAAGTTGCAGGCCAAATATGTGTGACATTTCTGCGACTTTAGCTTCTAGAGCATTTTTACAACATTATACATAGGTGCTGAATACATAAAAAGCGACTGTTCAGCGACAGACAAGTCGCATCGGCTGAAAGTAGGCCAGAATGTCAGTCCATGTTGGAGCAGGTTTAGATACAGTCTAAAGCATAGATCTCAAAGTCTGTGCACAGAATTTAGCAAGGGCCTCGCACCTTCTGATGCATCAGGTAGGTGCACAATAGCATAGCCTAACCCTCTGTACTTTGGTCTATATTGATGCGGGACATAGACAGCCAGCTGATGACCAATCCATTAGTGCAATGGATGGCTGGAAGCATTTGTCTTTGCCTTTGCAATACCACAGAAGCAATGCATGGTCAATGTACAGCAATGACACACCTGTGTGAACAGCCAGGAGACCCCCCCCCCCATGTTATGTTACATAGTTACATAGTTAGTACGGTCGAAAAAAGACATATGTCCATCAAGTTCAACCAGGGAATTAAGGGGTAGGGGTGTGGCGCGATATTGGGGAAGGGATGAGATTTTATATTTCTTCATAAGCATTAATCTTATTTTGTCAATTAGGAACATTCAGCACCCACCCGCTATCAAGGCAGCTGCCTATCATGTCATGCCCTACCTGCACAGGTGTGCTGGCTACTCAAATGATCCAATTAAGGAGGCCATTTAGTCAGCAGCAGCAGAAGTCCTGTGCCTGGACGCTCCAACAGCGGCCAGACACAAGCAGAAGCAGAAGCAGCAGCAGCACCACCTTTTGTTTTTTGGCTGCAGCAGCAGCAGCAGCAAGGCCCACAGGGCTGGCTAGCTGGCTAGCCAGCAAGCAGGTAGCAATGAAAGTAGGAATCTTTCTTTTTAACCCTGTAAGGGGGTGGTGCACTGTACCCGAAGATACTGCCATATCGGGTCAATGCATAGGGCGACGGAAGCAAGCTTCGAAATCGGCCCCCGTTCTCAAAAATCCATTTAATATATGGTCCCCAGATAGGGGACGTATCAGATATTAAACTGATAAGAACAGATACTACACTTGATCTTAGCCAAAAGGCCGAGAAGCGATAACCGTGAAAGGGGCGGGCCCAACAAGGTCCCCTTCATGGGCACTATCACTGCTTGCTGTCAGGGAGGCTGCCAGACAATTTTCCATGCACACTCTGGGCTGGGGGGCAGTCAACCACCAGTACACACAGCAGAACCTAAACCCATACCATTATTGCTAAGCAGCAAGACAGGGGCCCATTGCACTCCCACGGGGCCTTTTTAAATGCAATCCATAACCCGGATTTGCCAGGAACCCTTCTTACTCCTCCTACTTGCATGTGACACTGGGCTTAGGATCTGCATAGGAAACACACACACAAGCACACACCTACCTTTGTTGCCTGCAGATGCCTCCTTGGCTGTCCCCAAACGGTATCAAACCAACACCCACGGGAAGCTGTAAGCATAGAGGACATGCCTGCACCCCATTGGACTTACCTGTGTGGGTTAAACCCGGGTTATTTGACAACCTATGGCGGTGATGGTTCTGCTCAGGCAGAGCAGTGCTGATGCTCCTCATAAAGCTGTCGCTGCTGTGAAGGTTCTAGGTGACATCACAAATCCCTATGGTTACATACACAACAAAGCTGGGTTGTTGTTGTTTACACTCTGCAAGGCCTGTGGAAGTGAGTGACATCATAGCACTGTAGTTCTGAGGGTTCTAGATGGATGCAACAATCTCCTGTTGCTTCTATGAAGGCCATAATAGACGACATCACCAAACAGCTCCATAGTCACATGCACAGCAAAGGAGAGATGTTGTTTACACCTAGTGATGTCAGTGGTATTGAGTGACATCACAGCACAGTGCTAAGGCTCCTGGGCCTGGACACAGCAGCGGCTGCAATATCTCAACGGAGAATACGTTTATATATATGTGTGTGTGTGCGCGTATATATATATATATATATATATATATATATATATATATATATATTTCTCCGCCGAAATCACTTTTAAACCCATTTCCACCTTTTTTTCCCTTCTCTTCCTCTTACTTTTTTTTCACGTTTTTTTACGTTTTTCTCCTTTTCGCCTCTTTTCTGGGCGTATTATTCTTCTTTTTCTTCTTTTTTTTCGTCTAATGCATACCCCATCAGTGCAGCAATGCTTATTCAATACCGCCAGCAGATGGAGACACTGGGGGATAATTTTCTAAGGATTTATACTGATTTTTCCTGTCTGAATTTGTCGCACAGAAAGTTGCAGGCCAAATATGTGTGACATTTCTGCGACTTTAGCTTCTAGAGCATTTTTACAACATTATACATAGGTGCTGAATACATAAAAAGCGACTGTTCAGCGACAGACAAGTCGCATCGGCTGAAAGTAGGCCAGAATGTCAGTCCATGTTGGAGCAGGTTTAGATACAGTCTAAAGCATAGATCTCAAAGTCTGTGCACAGAATTTAGCAAGGGCCTCGCACCTTCTGATGCATCAGGTAGGTGCACAATAGCATAGCCTAACCCTCTGTACTTTGGTCTATATTGATGCGGGACATAGACAGCCAGCTGATGACCAATCCATTAGTGCAATGGATGGCTGGAAGCATTTGTCTTTGCCTTTGCAATACCACAGAAGCAATGCATGGTCAATGTACAGCAATGACACACCTGTGTGAACAGCCAGGAGACCCCCCCCCCCATGTTATGTTACATAGTTACATAGTTAGTACGGTCGAAAAAAGACATATGTCCATCAAGTTCAACCAGGGAATTAAGGGGTAGGGGTGTGGCGCGATATTGGGGAAGGGATGAGATTTTATATTTCTTCATAAGCATTAATCTTATTTTGTCAATTAGGAACATTCAGCACCCACCCGCTATCAAGGCAGCTGCCTATCATGTCATGCCCTACCTGCACAGGTGTGCTGGCTACTCAAATGATCCAATTAAGGAGGCCATTTAGTCAGCAGCAGCAGAAGTCCTGTGCCTGGACGCTCCAACAGCGGCCAGACACAAGCAGAAGCAGAAGCAGCAGCAGCACCACCTTTTGTTTTTTGGCTGCAGCAGCAGCAGCAGCAAGGCCCACAGGGCTGGCTAGCTGGCTAGCCAGCAAGCAGGTAGCAATGAAAGTAGGAATCTTTCTTTTTAACCCTGTAAGGGGGTGGTGCACTGTACCCGAAGATACTGCCATATCGGGTCAATGCATAGGGCGACGGAAGCAAGCTTCGAAATCGGCCCCCGTTCTCAAAAATCCATTTAATATATGGTCCCCAGATAGGGGACGTATCAGATATTAAACTGATAAGAACAGATACTACACTTGATCTTAGCCAAAAGGCCGAGAAGCGATAACCGTGAAAGGGGCGGGCCCAACAAGGTCCCCTTCATGGGCACTATCACTGCTTGCTGTCAGGGAGGCTGCCAGACAATTTTCCATGCACACTCTGGGCTGGGGGGCAGTCAACCACCAGTACACACAGCAGAACCTAAACCCATACCATTATTGCTAAGCAGCAAGACAGGGGCCCATTGCACTCCCACGGGGCCTTTTTAAATGCAATCCATAACCCGGATTTGCCAGGAACCCTTCTTACTCCTCCTACTTGCATGTGACACTGGGCTTAGGATCTGCATAGGAAACACACACACAAGCACACACCTACCTTTGTTGCCTGCAGATGCCTCCTTGGCTGTCCCCAAACGGTATCAAACCAACACCCACGGGAAGCTGTAAGCATAGAGGACATGCCTGCACCCCATTGGACTTACCTGTGTGGGTTAAACCCGGGTTATTTGACAACCTATGGCGGTGATGGTTCTGCTCAGGCAGAGCAGTGCTGATGCTCCTCATAAAGCTGTCGCTGCTGTGAAGGTTCTAGGTGACATCACAAATCCCTATGGTTACATACACAACAAAGCTGGGTTGTTGTTGTTTACACTCTGCAAGGCCTGTGGAAGTGAGTGACATCATAGCACTGTAGTTCTGAGGGTTCTAGATGGATGCAACAATCTCCTGTTGCTTCTATGAAGGCCATAATAGACGACATCACCAAACAGCTCCATAGTCACATACACAGCAAAGGAGAGATGTTGTTTACACCTAGTGATGTCAGTGGTATTGAGTGACATCACAGCACAGTGCTAAGGCTCCTGGGCCTGGACACAGCAGCGGCTGCAATATCTCAACGGAGAATACGTTTATATATATGTGTGTGTGTGCGCGTATATATATATATATATATATATATATATATATATATATATATATTTCTCCGCCGAAATCACTTTTAAACCCATTTCCACCTTTTTTTCCCTTCTCTTCCTCTTACTTTTTTTTCACGTTTTTTTACGTTTTTCTCCTTTTCGCCTCTTTTCTGGGCGTATTATTCTTCTTTTTCTTCTTTTTTTTCGTCTAATGCATACCCCATCAGTGCAGCAATGCTTATTCAATACCGCCAGCAGATGGAGACACTGGGGGATAATTTTCTATGGATTTATACTGATTTTTCCTGTCTGAATTTGTCGCACAGAAAGTTGCAGGCCAAATATGTGTGACATTTCTGCGACTTTAGCTTCTAGAGCATTTTTACAACATTATACATAGGTGCTGAATACATAAAAAGCGACTGTTCAGCGACAGACAAGTCGCATCGGCTGAAAGTAGGCCAGAATGTCAGTCCATGTTGGAGCAGGTTTAGATACAGTCTAAAGCATAGATCTCAAAGTCTGTGCACAGAATTTAGCAAGGGCCTCGCACCTTCTGATGCATCAGGTAGGTGCACAATAGCATAGCCTAACCCTCTGTACTTTGGTCTATATTGATGCGGGACATAGACAGCCAGCTGATGACCAATCCATTAGTGCAATGGATGGCTGGAAGCATTTGTCTTTGCCTTTGCAATACCACAGAAGCAATGCATGGTCAATGTACAGCAATGACACACCTGTGTGAACAGCCAGGAGACCCCCCCCCCATGTTATGTTACATAGTTACATAGTTAGTACGGTCGAAAAAAGACATATGTCCATCAAGTTCAACCAGGGAATTAAGGGGTAGGGGTGTGGCGCGATATTGGGGAAGGGATGAGATTTTATATTTCTTCATAAGCATTAATCTTATTTTGTCAATTAGGAACATTCAGCACCCACCCGCTATCAAGGCAGCTGCCTATCATGTCATGCCCTACCTGCACAGGTGTGCTGGCTACTCAAATGATCCAATTAAGGAGGCCATTTAGTCAGCAGCAGCAGAAGTCCTGTGCCTGGACGCTCCAACAGCGGCCAGACACAAGCAGAAGCAGAAGCAGCAGCAGCACCACCTTTTGTTTTTTGGCTGCAGCAGCAGCAGCAGCAAGGCCCACAGGGCTGGCTAGCTGGCTAGCCAGCAAGCAGGTAGCAATGAAAGTAGGAATCTTTCTTTTTAACCCTGTAAGGGGGTGGTGCACTGTACCCGAAGATACTGCCATATCGGGTCAATGCATAGGGCGACGGAAGCAAGCTTCGAAATCGGCCCCCGTTCTCAAAAATCCATTTAATATATGGTCCCCAGATAGGGGACGTATCAGATATTAAACTGATAAGAACAGATACTACACTTGATCTTAGCCAAAAGGCCGAGAAGCGATAACCGTGAAAGGGGCGGGCCCAACAAGGTCCCCTTCATGGGCACTATCACTGCTTGCTGTCAGGGAGGCTGCCAGACAATTTTCCATGCACACTCTGGGCTGGGGGGCAGTCAACCACCAGTACACACAGCAGAACCTAAACCCATACCATTATTGCTAAGCAGCAAGACAGGGGCCCATTGCACTCCCACGGGGCCTTTTTAAATGCAATCCATAACCCGGATTTGCCAGGAACCCTTCTTACTCCTCCTACTTGCATGTGACACTGGGCTTAGGATCTGCATAGGAAACACACACACAAGCACACACCTACCTTTGTTGCCTGCAGATGCCTCCTTGGCTGTCCCCAAACGGTATCAAACCAACACCCACGGGAAGCTGTAAGCATAGAGGACATGCCTGCACCCCATTGGACTTACCTGTGTGGGTTAAACCCGGGTTATTTGACAACCTATGGCGGTGATGGTTCTGCTCAGGCAGAGCAGTGCTGATGCTCCTCATAAAGCTGTCGCTGCTGTGAAGGTTCTAGGTGACATCACAAATCCCTATGGTTACATACACAACAAAGCTGGGTTGTTGTTGTTTACACTCTGCAAGGCCTGTGGAAGTGAGTGACATCATAGCACTGTAGTTCTGAGGGTTCTAGATGGATGCAACAATCTCCTGTTGCTTCTATGAAGGCCATAATAGACGACATCACCAAACAGCTCCATAGTCACATACACAGCAAAGGAGAGATGTTGTTTACACCTAGTGATGTCAGTGGTATTGAGTGACATCACAGCACAGTGCTAAGGCTCCTGGGCCTGGACACAGCAGCGGCTGCAATATCTCAACGGAGAATACGTTTATATATATGTGTGTGTGTGCGCGTATATATATATATATATATATATATATATATATATATATATATTTCTCCGCCGAAATCACTTCTAAACCCATTTCCACCTTTTTTTCCCTTCTCTTCCTCTTACTTTTTTTTCACGTTTTTTTACGTTTTTCTCCTTTTCGCCTCTTTTCTGGGCGTATTATTCTTCTTTTTCTTCTTTTTTTTCGTCTAATGCATACCCCATCAGTGCAGCAATGCTTATTCAATACCGCCAGCAGATGGAGACACTGGGGGATAATTTTCTAAGGATTTATACTGATTTTTCCTGTCTGAATTTGTCGCACAGAAAGTTGCAGGCCAAATATGTGTGACATTTCTGCGACTTTAGCTTCTAGAGCATTTTTACAACATTATACATAGGTGCTGAATACATAAAAAGCGACTGTTCAGCGACAGACAAGTCGCATCGGCTGAAAGTAGGCCAGAATGTCAGTCCATGTTGGAGCAGGTTTAGATACAGTCTAAAGCATAGATCTCAAAGTCTGTGCACAGAATTTAGCAAGGGCCTCGCACCTTCTGATGCATCAGGTAGGTGCACAATAGCATAGCCTAACCCTCTGTACTTTGGTCTATATTGATGCGGGACATAGACAGCCAGCTGATGACCAATCCATTAGTGCAATGGATGGCTGGAAGCATTTGTCTTTGCCTTTGCAATACCACAGAAGCAATGCATGGTCAATGTACAGCAATGACACACCTGTGTGAACAGCCAGGAGACCCCCCCCCCCCATGTTATGTTACATAGTTACATAGTTAGTACGGTCGAAAAAAGACATATGTCCATCAAGTTCAACCAGGGAATTAAGGGGTAGGGGTGTGGCGCGATATTGGGGAAGGGATGAGATTTTATATTTCTTCATAAGCATTAATCTTATTTTGTCAATTAGGAACATTCAGCACCCACCCGCTATCAAGGCAGCTGCCTATCATGTCATGCCCTACCTGCACAGGTGTGCTGGCTACTCAAATGATCCAATTAAGGAGGCCATTTAGTCAGCAGCAGCAGAAGTCCTGTGCCTGGACGCTCCAACAGCGGCCAGACACAAGCAGAAGCAGAAGCAGCAGCAGCACCACCTTTTGTTTTTTGGCTGCAGCAGCAGCAGCAGCAAGGCCCACAGGGCTGGCTAGCTGGCTAGCCAGCAAGCAGGTAGCAATGAAAGTAGGAATCTTTCTTTTTAACCCTGTAAGGGGGTGGTGCACTGTACCCGAAGATACTGCCATATCGGGTCAATGCATAGGGCGACGGAAGCAAGCTTCGAAATCGGCCCCCGTTCTCAAAAATCCATTTAATATATGGTCCCCAGATAGGGGACGTATCAGATATTAAACTGATAAGAACAGATACTACACTTGATCTTAGCCAAAAGGCCGAGAAGCGATAACCGTGAAAGGGGCGGGCCCAACAAGGTCCCCTTCATGGGCACTATCACTGCTTGCTGTCAGGGAGGCTGCCAGACAATTTTCCATGCACACTCTGGGCTGGGGGGCAGTCAACCACCAGTACACACAGCAGAACCTAAACCCATACCATTATTGCTAAGCAGCAAGACAGGGGCCCATTGCACTCCCACGGGGCCTTTTTAAATGCAATCCATAACCCGGATTTGCCAGGAACCCTTCTTACTCCTCCTACTTGCATGTGACACTGGGCTTAGGATCTGCATAGGAAACACACACACAAGCACACACCTACCTTTGTTGCCTGCAGATGCCTCCTTGGCTGTCCCCAAACGGTATCAAACCAACACCCACGGGAAGCTGTAAGCATAGAGGACATGCCTGCACCCCATTGGACTTACCTGTGTGGGTTAAACCTGGGTTATTTGACAACCTATGGCGGTGATGGTTCTGCTCAGGCAGAGCAGTGCTGATGCTCCTCATAAAGCTGTCGCTGCTGTGAAGGTTCTAGGTGACATCACAAATCCCTATGGTTACATACACAACAAAGCTGGGTTGTTGTTGTTTACACTCTGCAAGGCCTGTGGAAGTGAGTGACATCATAGCACTGTAGTTCTGAGGGTTCTAGATGGATGCAACAATCTCCTGTTGCTTCTATGAAGGCCATAATAGACGACATCACCAAACAGCTCCATAGTCACATACACAGCAAAGGAGAGATGTTGTTTACACCTAGTGATGTCAGTGGTATTGAGTGACATCACAGCACAGTGCTAAGGCTCCTGGGCCTGGACACAGCAGCGGCTGCAATATCTCAACGGAGAATACGTTTATATATATGTGTGTGTGTGCGCGTATATATATATATATATATATATATATATATATATATATATATTTCTCCGCCGAAATCACTTTTAAACCCATTTCCACCTTTTTTTCCCTTCTCTTCCTCTTACTTTTTTTTCACGTTTTTTTACGTTTTTCTCCTTTTCGCCTCTTTTCTGGGCGTATTATTCTTCTTTTTCTTCTTTTTTTTCGTCTAATGCATACCCCATCAGTGCAGCAATGCTTATTCAATACCGCCAGCAGATGGAGACACTGGGGGATAATTTTCTAAGGATTTATACTGATTTTTCCTGTCTGAATTTGTCGCACAGAAAGTTGCAGGCCAAATATGTGTGACATTTCTGCGACTTTAGCTTCTAGAGCATTTTTACAACATTATACATAGGTGCTGAATACATAAAAAGCGACTGTTCAGCGACAGACAAGTCGCATCGGCTGAAAGTAGGCCAGAATGTCAGTCCATGTTGGAGCAGGTTTAGATACAGTCTAAAGCATAGATCTCAAAGTCTGTGCACAGAATTTAGCAAGGGCCTCGCACCTTCTGATGCATCAGGTAGGTGCACAATAGCATAGCCTAACCCTCTGTACTTTGGTCTATATTGATGCGGGACATAGACAGCCAGCTGATGACCAATCCATTAGTGCAATGGATGGCTGGAAGCATTTGTCTTTGCCTTTGCAATACCACAGAAGCAATGCATGGT
This sequence comes from Hyla sarda, assembly GCF_029499605.1. Taxonomy (NCBI): domain Eukaryota; kingdom Metazoa; phylum Chordata; class Amphibia; order Anura; family Hylidae; genus Hyla; species Hyla sarda. Next base: position 53,579 of record NW_026607970.1, on the reverse strand, counting down.
CAATGTACAGCAATGACACACCTGTGTGAACAGCCAGGAGACCCCCCCCCCCCCATGTTATGTTACATAGTTACATAGTTAGTACGGTCGAAAAAAGACATATGTCCATCAAGTTCAACCAGGGAATTAAGGGGTAGGGGTGTGGCGCGATATTGGGGAAGGGATGAGATTTTATATTTCTTCATAAGCATTAATCTTATTTTGTCAATTAGGAACATTCAGCACCCACCCGCTATCAAGGCAGCTGCCTATCATGTCATGCCCTACCTGCACAGGTGTGCTGGCTACTCAAATGATCCAATTAAGGAGGCCATTTAGTCAGCAGCAGCAGAAGTCCTGTGCCTGGACGCTCCAACAGCGGCCAGACACAAGCAGAAGCAGAAGCAGCAGCAGCACCACCTTTTGTTTTTTGGCTGCAGCAGCAGCAGCAGCAAGGCCCACAGGGCTGGCTAGCTGGCTAGCCAGCAAGCAGGTAGCAATGAAAGTAGGAATCTTTCTTTTTAACCCTGTAAGGGGGTGGTGCACTGTACCCGAAGATACTGCCATATCGGGTCAATGCATAGGGCGACGGAAGCAAGCTTCGAAATCGGCCCCCGTTCTCAAAAATCCATTTAATATATGGTCCCCAGATAGGGGACGTATCAGATATTAAACTGATAAGAACAGATTTTTGATTGAAAGAGCTTTATTTTCCGTTCAGTCATTACAAGTCGTACAATAAATTACAGTCACACAAAGCATGATAGTACAATACACAGCAAAGGTTCCCTAAGCTATACATCGCACACCATGCTACTCTAACATTCAGCTCAATCCTGCAATAGAAAAGCACAAGAGATCAAACAAAAACCAAATAATACAATCTGTGATCGGGGTAGGGGTGTGGGCGACTATGTGGGGGTAGGGAGGGGGCGGATCACAGGGCCAAACTGTTGGGCTGTATCTTCAGGGAGACATGGGAGAAGGAGAGGGGTCTTCACTCCTCTTCTTCCTCATCAACGGCCGAGCTGTCCAAGATGGAATAGTCTCTAAGCAGGTTCTTGATGAACCTGCGGCAGTCCCGGACGGACATGTTTTCCCTGTTGATCACGAGGCGGTTCCTGGAGAGCCACACTGCGTCCTTAAAACAGTTCATAAGGCGCCAGGCCTCCTGGATGGTCTCCACGTCGTGGGTCCCAGGGAACAGGCCGTAAAGCACCGAATGGTACGATAGGCAGCTCCTGGGCACTGAGTCTCTGAGTTCCTGTTCTAGGGCGTCCAACAGACCCTGTGCAAAGGGGCACTGCCAAAACACGTGGAAAGATGTTTCCTCCACGTAGGGGCAACGGGGGCAGTACCGGGTCTTGCACAGGTTGCGGGCATGCATGAATGACCTGAGAGAGAGACCTCCCATGACGGCCATCCACGACAAGTCCTTGTGTCCATTGGTAAGCCGCTTTGAGGCCACATTGTTCCAAACTGTCTCTGCAGTGGCTGCGGGGAGTCCCGGAACCAGCTCGGTCGAGTCCTTAGCTCGGATGAGCTTGTGGATTGTCTTTGGCTTCCATAGGTCTGGTTTCAGTCCTTCCAGCTGGTGCTCCCTCACAAACCGGACAACATCCCCATAGAACCAGGGAGTGTTCCAGTTGTAAGGGATGGAGCTGTCCCACTTGTCCCAGCCCAGCTGTCTCCAGAGGGGCATGAGAAGCAAGCGAGACATGGACCTGCCCGCTGAGCCAGTCTTTTCTACAAGAGTCCGCTGCACCGTGACACATGCAAAGGAGGCCCTCAGCAGAGCGGGGATGTCGGGTATTCCCTTCCCTCCCTTGCGGGGTTCCTTGTACATCACGGTCCTCTTGACTCTGTCCATTTTGCCCCAGACGAAGCCAAACACTGTCCGGGTGATGGCCTTGCAAACGGTGGTATGGGGAGGCCAGGCCTGTGCGGTATATTGGAGCACAGGCAAAACTTCACTCCGCAGGACAAGTGCCTTGCCTTCCATCGTGAGCTTTCTGGAGCTCCACAGTCCGATCTTTGAGTTTATCCTTCCTAGTCGGTCTTGCCAAGACTTAAGGGCCGCTCCTTCCTTCCCGAACCAGACTCCAAGAATTTGAATGAAGTCCGGCTTAATAGTAAAGGGGAAGGGGGCGGAAGAAGCCAGGTGCCACTCCCCGAAGAGCATGGCCTCCGACTTCCCACAGTTGACTTTTGCCCCCGAAGCTCTGCCGAAGTCCTCGCAGGTCTGGACGAGTGCAGTCACCGAACGCTGGTCAGCGCAGAAGACGGTCACGTCGTCCATGTAGAGCGAGCACTTGACCTCGTGGCGATCTGGTCCTGGTGCGGTGATCCCTCTGATCTCTCCATTCTGCCGGATAGTCTCAGCGAAGAGCTCTATAACACAAACAAAAAGGAGAGGTGAAAGAGGGCAGCCTTGTCTAACCCCTGAAAGAATGGAAAAGGGGTCAGTCTTCCAGCCGTTCACCAACACCGTGCTGTAAATGTCAAAATACATAACGTTAACAAAAGAGCAAAACATCTTCCCCAGACCCAGCCTGCGCAAAACCCTGTCCATGAATGCGTGGGAGACACGGTCGAACGCCTTCTCCTGATCTAAGCTGACCAGGGCGGCGCGGCCCCCGCGGTCCTGGATGTAATGGACCGTGTCTCTCACAAGGGCAAGGCTGTCGGCAATCCTGCGGCCAGGAATGCTGCAGGTCTGGTCCGGATGGACGATCTGCCCCATGACAGGTTTCAGCCTGTTGGCCAGCACCTTGGCGAGGATCTTGTAGTCCACGTTCAGGAGAGAGATGGGACGCCAGTTTTTCAGGTCACATCTCTCCCCCTTCCGCTTATACAAGATCGTGATCATCCCTTCCCTCAACGACGGAGGCATTCTGCCCCCCACCACCATCTCCTCGTACACCTCCAACAGGTCCGGACAGATCAGGTCACCCAGCGCTACGTAGAGCTCGGCCGGGAGACCGTCACTGCCCGGGGTCCTGCCGGGCTTAAAGGATCTAGCGGCAGAGAGCAGCTCCCCCACCGTCAAGGGATCGTCCATAGCCGCCGCACCTGCGGGATCAACAACGTTAGTGACACCTGACAGGAACCTCTCGGCGGCTTCGGGGTCGGATGACTTGGGGGCGTAGAGGTTGCTGTAGAAGTCGTGGACGACCCCCATCACTTCCTCCTTGCCGCTCCTCATGTGTCCGGTCTCATCTCGTAGCTCAGTCAGGGGCGTGTGGCCGGCATGGAGCTTCCTGAAAAAGAAAGAGTTACATTTCTCACCCTTCTCCAGGTTCTCCACCTTGGAACGAAAGACGATTCGCTTGGATTCCTCCTCAAAGTGCCTTTTCAAGCTCTTTTTGGTCTCCTCCAGCTCCTCCCTGACGTCCCAGCCACACTGGAGCAGGTCCTGCAGGGACCGCAGCTCGCGCTGCAGTTTCCTCAAGTCCCACTTCTTCGCACACGCCTGTTGTCTGCCTTTTGCCTGAAAGAAACAACGGAATTCGACTTTAACATATTCCCACCAATCGCTGATGCACTTGAACAGACATTTGTCATTTCGCCATACAAGGTACGCATCCCTAAGTTCCTCCATGACCTCCCTCTGCTCCAACAGGGCACAATTCAACTTCCAGGAGCCTGGGCCAGGAGGGAATCCATGGCCCAGAGTCCCCCGGAATCGAATGGCCCTGTGGTCAGAGAAGAAGCAGGGGACCATAGAGTACGACACCTTTCTGACTGCTCTCGAAGTGAAGATGAAGTCTATCCGAGAACGGAGCGAGCCATCGGGGCGGCTCCACGTATAGTTTACGGAGCCGTTCCCGATGGACCCGACAACGTCCTGCAAGGATGCCTCCGTCACCATCTCAATCAGCAGTTTAGACGTCACGTCCAGGTTGGCGGATGTGCCAGAACTGCGCCCGTCCACCTCAATGGGGCAGTTGAAGTCACCACCCAACACTACTGCCCTAGTGGTGGCGAGTTCAGCCCGCAGGGCCTGGAGAACCTCCAGTCGGACATCCCTCTCAGGGGAGGCGTACACGTTGATGAGCCGCACGGGCTCACCCGCCCAGGAACCGTCTGCGACAAGAAGTCTGCCACAGACGAGCTCCCGGACGGAATCAAGTGCAAAGTTACCTCCCCTGATCAGGATGGCCACCCCCGCAGACCTATTGTCGCCCCCACCAGACCAGTAGGAAGGGCCGTGAGGCCACTGCCTGGCCAGATGGTTGTAAGACCTAGAAGCAGACAAAGCACATTCCTGCAACATGTAAACATCACACTTCTGGGAATCTAAGAACGTAAGAACAGTCTGAAATCTAAACCAAGCTCTAATACTCCTCACATTAATGCAGAAGATGTTGAGATCAGCCATGGGAATAAAAAGAGAGGTTAGTTCTGATACTAGTTACCAGTCTGGTCGGACGGGTCCTCTTCTCTGGCGCCTGTCGGCTCCTGTGGCTTCTCGTAGCGCCCTTCCAAGAACTCGTCGTAGACCGTGTTGGACGGAGTGTCCAGGATTTTCTTAACCTCTGGGTCCTGCAGCAGCTCCTCCATAGATTGAGCTTGGACTGGCTCTGCTTGGACCTGCTCCACTTGGGCCTGCTCCATCACCTCCTCTCCTTCTGAAGCCTCAGGGCTCTCGCAGACCTGCTCCATCTCCTCCTCCTCATCTGAAGCTTGAGGGGTTTCGCAGGTCTCGATTATCTTTCTTTTGTGGGACTCTTCTGATACGTTGTCCCTTCCTTTCCTCTTCCTCTGTATGGTACCTGGGGGAGGAAGCACAGGAAAGTCCTCCGAAGGGCGGGCACCAGCAGCTGGAGGGGGGTTAGGTGCTGCTGGGCCAGGAGAGAAAGGAGGCTGGGTGGGGCGGGGGGCAGGAGAGAGTGCCCGGGCAGGGGAGGACGGGGCAGGGGTGGGCCGGGCAGGGGAGGACGGGGCAGGGGTGGGCCGGGCAGGGGAGGACGGGGCAGGGGTGGGCCGGGGTGGGGTACGGGGGGCAGGGGTGGGGCGGGATGGGGCAGGAGGGGCAGGGGTGGGACGGGATGGGGCAGGGGTGGGACGGGATGGGGCAGGGGTGGGACGGGATGGGGCAGGGGTGGGGCGGGATGGGGCAGGGGTGGGGCGGGATGGGGCAGGAGATGGGGCGGGAGGGGCAGGGGATGGGGCGGGAGGGGCAGGGGAGGGGCGGGACGGGGCAGGGGTGGTGGCTTTCGCCTTCTTACCCTCCTTGGTCGGCTTGGCCATCCGTGGTGTTGGCTCCGGAGCTGGGGCTGGCTTCGGTGCTCTCGCTGCCACAGATGCCCATGTTCTCTCCCTCTGGGGGCAGTCCTTGTAGCTGTGGGCTGCCAGTCCGCAGAGGTTGCAGGTCTTGCTCTTGGGGCAGTCCTTGGTCGTGTGACCTGTCACACGGCAATACCTGCAGGCATCCTCCGTACAGTCCTTGCCCTCGTGGCCCATCTTGCCACATCTCCTGCAGGTCTGCGGCATGTCCGGGTAGAAGATAAGTCCTGTGGAGTTGCCCAAGGAAAATGTCGTTGGCAGGTGCTGTAGTCCGTCTGGAGAAGCAGGGTTCTTGTTGAGTCTGACGACCACAGACCACTTGCAGGTCCAGTATCCGAGTGAGTTCAGGATGCGGGTGGGCTCCCTCACCACGGTGCAGAAGCGCTTCAGGAAGGTCGAGATGTCCGTGCCTGGGGTGTGTGGGTTCCGCATTGAGACCGTCACCCGCCTCTCCTCTCTTTGAATAAGGCAGTTGCCCACAAAGCGAGAGAAAGGGGATTCGGGACTCGCCGCTTTCACCACCTCCCAGTATCTTCTACAGGTCCCAATGGTGGCAAAGGTGATGTAGAAGATTCCCGAAAAGAAGGTTGCTATTCCCAGGGTGTCAGCCGTGGGGAAGCCTTGATCCGCCAGCATCTTCTTGCAGAACACGTCGTGGGACATGTCCGGCACCCTTCCGTCCACGGGCTTGAGCTTCAAGGCAACAGTCTGCCTCATCCAGGGCTCCAGGGTTGGAGCTTCCAGGTTAGGAATTCTGCCGCCCTTCTGCCTTGCCGTGGTGGAGGTTGAAGCTTGCTGTGGTTGGGGCTGGACCTCCAGGCCTTGCCCTGCAGCCTCCTGGGTGGACTTGCTGGTTGAGGCCATGGCTTCTTCCAGCAGGCTCTTTTCCGCTTCCTTGCTTGCTTGTGGAGAGAGGCTTCGCAAAGTCTTCTTTCCCGGGTGGGAGGAGCTATGCAGATCCGGTCCCGGTGGGAGGAGCTATGCAAATCCTTCTCCAGAGGCAGCGAGTTTCTTCGAAAAGATTCTGCGCCGCCTTCCTCTTCGCCGCTGTTCCGGAATTCACCGCCGATTCCCTTCTTCCAGGTTCTTCGTCGGCTTCTTCCGGAGCTGCAGTCTTCAAGATCTTCTCCTTCTTCAGATGTTCCGAGGCAGGCAGGAGACGATCTTCAGGTGGTATGCTCTAGAGAAATGCGGTTCTAATAAGAACGAAAAGTACTGCAATCGTACTACGCAAAATCTCTACCACAATGCTTGGAGTTCTTCAGACCGTAGCGATCATGGTATCTCCCCTGCCAGGTAAGTACTGATAAGAACAGATACTACACTTGATCTTAGCCAAAAGGCCGAGAAGCGATAACCGTGAAAGGGGCGGGCCCAACAAGGTCCCCTTCATGGGCACTATCACTGCTTGCTGTCAGGGAGGCTGCCAGACAATTTTCCATGCACACTCTGGGCTGGGGGGCAGTCAACCACCAGTACACACAGCAGAACCTAAACCCATACCATTATTGCTAAGCAGCAAGACAGGGGCCCATTGCACTCCCACGGGGCCTTTTTAAATGCAATCCATAACCCGGATTTGCCAGGAACCCTTCTTACTCCTCCTACTTGCATGTGACACTGGGCTTAGGATCTGCATAGGAAACACACACACAAGCACACACCTACCTTTGTTGCCTGCAGATGCCTCCTTGGCTGTCCCCAAACGGTATCAAACCAACACCCACGGGAAGCTGTAAGCATAGAGGACATGCCTGCACCCCATTGGACTTACCTGTGTGGGTTAAACCCGGGTTATTTGACAACCTATGGCGGTGATGGTTCTGCTCAGGCAGAGCAGTGCTGATGCTCCTCATAAAGCTGTCGCTGCTGTGAAGGTTCTAGGTGACATCACAAATCCCTATGGTTACATACACAACAAAGCTGGGTTGTTGTTGTTTACACTCTGCAAGGCCTGTGGAAGTGAGTGACATCATAGCACTGTAGTTCTGAGGGTTCTAGATGGATGCAACAATCTCCTGTTGCTTCTATGAAGGCCATAATAGACGACATCACCAAACAGCTCCATAGTCACATACACAGCAAAGGAGAGATGTTGTTTACACCTAGTGATGTCAGTGGTATTGAGTGACATCACAGCACAGTGCTAAGGCTCCTGGGCCTGGACACAGCAGCGGCTGCAATATCTCAACGGAGAATACGTTTATATATATGTGTGTGTGTGCGCGTATATATATATATATATATATATATATATATATATTTCTCCGCCGAAATCACTTTTAAACCCATTTCCACCTTTTTTTCCCTTCTCTTCCTCTTACTTTTTTTTCACGTTTTTTTACGTTTTTCTCCTTTTCGCCTCTTTTCTGGGCGTATTATTCTTCTTTTTCTTCTTTTTTTTCGTCTAATGCATACCCCATCAGTGCAGCAATGCTTATTCAATACCGCCAGCAGATGGAGACACTGGGGGATAATTTTCTAAGGATTTATACTGATTTTTCCTGTCTGAATTTGTCGCACAGAAAGTTGCAGGCCAAATATGTGTGACATTTCTGCGACTTTAGCTTCTAGAGCATTTTTACAACATTATACATAGGTGCTGAATACATAAAAAGCGACTGTTCAGCGACAGACAAGTCGCATCGGCTGAAAGTAGGCCAGAATGTCAGTCCATGTTGGAGCAGGTTTAGATACAGTCTAAAGCATAGATCTCAAAGTCTGTGCACAGAATTTAGCAAGGGCCTCGCACCTTCTGATGCATCAGGTAGGTGCACAATAGCATAGCCTAACCCTCTGTACTTTGGTCTATATTGATGCGGGACATAGACAGCCAGCTGATGACCAATCCATTAGTGCAATGGATGGCTGGAAGCATTTGTCTTTGCCTTTGCAATACCACAGAAGCAATGCATGGTCAATGTACAGCAATGACACACCTGTGTGAACAGCCAGGAGACCCCCCCCCCCATGTTATGTTACATAGTTACATAGTTAGTACGGTCGAAAAAAGACATATGTCCATCAAGTTCAACCAGGGAATTAAGGGGTAGGGGTGTGGCGCGATATTGGGGAAGGGATGAGATTTTATATTTCTTCATAAGCATTAATCTTATTTTGTCAATTAGGAACATTCAGCACCCACCCGCTATCAAGGCAGCTGCCTATCATGTCATGCCCTACCTGCACAGGTGTGCTGGCTACTCAAATGATCCAATTAAGGAGGCCATTTAGTCAGCAGCAGCAGAAGTCCTGTGCCTGGACGCTCCAACAGCGGCCAGACACAAGCAGAAGCAGAAGCAGCAGCAGCACCACCTTTTGTTTTTTGGCTGCAGCAGCAGCAGCAGCAAGGCCCACAGGGCTGGCTAGCTGGCTAGCCAGCAAGCAGGTAGCAATGAAAGTAGGAATCTTTCTTTTTAACCCTGTAAGGGGGTGGTGCACTGTACCCGAAGATACTGCCATATCGGGTCAATGCATAGGGCGACGGAAGCAAGCTTCGAAATCGGCCCCCGTTCTCAAAAATCCATTTAATATATGGTCCCCAGATAGGGGACGTATCAGATATTAAACTGATAAGAACAGATACTACACTTGATCTTAGCCAAAAGGCCGAGAAGCGATAACCGTGAAAGGGGCGGGCCCAACAAGGTCCCCTTCATGGGCACTATCACTGCTTGCTGTCAGGGAGGCTGCCAGACAATTTTCCATGCACACTCTGGGCTGGGGGGCAGTCAACCACCAGTACACACAGCAGAACCTAAACCCATACCATTATTGCTAAGCAGCAAGACAGGGGCCCATTGCACTCCCACGGGGCCTTTTTAAATGCAATCCATAACCCGGATTTGCCAGGAACCCTTCTTACTCCTCCTACTTGCATGTGACACTGGGCTTAGGATCTGCATAGGAAACACACACACAAGCACACACCTACCTTTGTTGCCTGCAGATGCCTCCTTGGCTGTCCCCAAACGGTATCAAACCAACACCCACGGGAAGCTGTAAGCATAGAGGACATGCCTGCACCCCATTGGACTTACCTGTGTGGGTTAAACCCGGGTTATTTGACAACCTATGGCGGTGATGGTTCTGCTCAGGCAGAGCAGTGCTGATGCTCCTCATAAAGCTGTCGCTGCTGTGAAGGTTCTAGGTGACATCACAAATCCCTATGGTTACATACACAACAAAGCTGGGTTGTTGTTGTTTACACTCTGCAAGGCCTGTGGAAGTGAGTGACATCATAGCACTGTAGTTCTGAGGGTTCTAGATGGATGCAACAATCTCCTGTTGCTTCTATGAAGGCCATAATAGACGACATCACCAAACAGCTCCATAGTCACATACACAGCAAAGGAGAGATGTTGTTTACACCTAGTGATGTCAGTGGTATTGAGTGACATCACAGCACAGTGCTAAGGCTCCTGGGCCTGGACACAGCAGCGGCTGCAATATCTCAACGGAGAATACGTTTATATATATGTGTGTGTGTGCGCGTATATATATATATATATATATATATATATATATATATATATATATATATATATATATATTCTCCGCCGAAATCACTTTTAAACCCATTTCCACCTTTTTTTCCCTTCTCTTCCTCTTACTTTTTTTTCACGTTTTTTTACGTTTTTCTCCTTTTCGCCTCTTTTCTGGGCGTATTATTCTTCTTTTTCTTCTTTTTTTTCGTCTAATGCATACCCCATCAGTGCAGCAATGCTTATTCAATACCGCCAGCAGATGGAGACACTGGGGGATAATTTTCTAAGGATTTATACTGATTTTTCCTGTCTGAATTTGTCGCACAGAAAGTTGCAGGCCAAATATGTGTGACATTTCTGCGACTTTAGCTTCTAGAGCATTTTTACAACATTATACATAGGTGCTGAATACATAAAAAGCGACTGTTCAGCGACAGACAAGTCGCATCGGCTGAAAGTAGGCCAGAATGTCAGTCCATGTTGGAGCAGGTTTAGATACAGTCTAAAGCATAGATCTCAAAGTCTGTGCACAGAATTTAGCAAGGGCCTCGCACCTTCTGATGCATCAGGTAGGTGCACAATAGCATAGCCTAACCCTCTGTACTTTGGTCTATATTGATGCGGGACATAGACAGCCAGCTGATGACCAATCCATTAGTGCAATGGATGGCTGGAAGCATTTGTCTTTGCCTTTGCAATACCACAGAAGCAATGCATGGTCAATGTACAGCAATGACACACCTGTGTGAACAGCCAGGAGACCCCCCCCCCCATGTTATGTTACATAGTTACATAGTTAGTACGGTCGAAAAAAGACATATGTCCATCAAGTTCAACCAGGGAATTAAGGGGTAGGGGTGTGGCGCGATATTGGGGAAGGGATGAGATTTTATATTTCTTCATAAGCATTAATCTTATTTTGTCAATTAGGAACATTCAGCACCCACCCGCTATCAAGGCAGCTGCCTATCATGTCATGCCCTACCTGCACAGGTGTGCTGGCTACTCAAATGATCCAATTAAGGACGCCATTTAGTCAGCAGCAGCAGAAGTCCTGTGCCTGGACGCTCCAACAGCGGCCAGACACAAGCAGAAGCAGAAGCAGCAGCAGCACCACCTTTTGTTTTTTGGCTGCAGCAGCAGCAGCAGCAAGGCCCACAGGGCTGGCTAGCTGGCTAGCCAGCAAGCAGGTAGCAATGAAAGTAGGAATCTTTCTTTTTAACCCTGTAAGGGGGTGGTGCACTGTACCCGAAGATACTGCCATATCGGGTCAATGCATAGGGCGACGGAAGCAAGCTTCGAAATCGGCCCCCGTTCTCAAAAATCCATTTAATATATGGTCCCCAGATAGGGGACGTATCAGATATTAAACTGATAAGAACAGATACTACACTTGATCTTAGCCAAAAGGCCGAGAAGCGATAACCGTGAAAGGGGCAGGCCCAACAAGGTCCCCTTCATGGGCACTATCACTGCTTGCTGTCAGGGAGGCTGCCAGACAATTTTCCATGCACACTCTGGGCTGGGGGGCAGTCAACCACCAGTACACACAGCAGAACCTAAACCCATACCATTATTGCTAAGCAGCAAGACAGGGGCCCATTGCACTCCCACGGGGCCTTTTTAAATGCAATCCATAACCCGGATTTGCCAGGAACCCTTCTTACTCCTCCTACTTGCATGTGACACTGGGCTTAGGATCTGCATAGGAAACACACACACAAGCACACACCTACCTTTGTTGCCTGCAGATGCCTCCTTGGCTGTCCCCAAACGGTATCAAACCAACACCCACGGGAAGCTGTAAGCATAGAGGACATGCCTGCACCCCATTGGACTTACCTGTGTGGGTTAAACCCGGGTTATTTGACAACCTATGGCGGTGATGGTTCTGCTCAGGCAGAGCAGTGCTGATGCTCCTCATAAAGCTGTCGCTGCTGTGAAGGTTCTAGGTGACATCACAAATCCCTATGGTTACATACACAACAAAGCTGGGTTGTTGTTGTTTACACTCTGCAAGGCCTGTGGAAGTGAGTGACATCATAGCACTGTAGTTCTGAGGGTTCTAGATGGATGCAACAATCTCCTGTTGCTTCTATGAAGGCCATAATAGACGACATCACCAAACAGCTCCATAGTCACATACACAGCAAAGGAGAGATGTTGTTTACACCTAGTGATGTCAGTGGTATTGAGTGACATCACAGCACAGTGCTAAGGCTCCTGGGCCTGGACACAGCAGCGGCTGCAATATCTCAACGGAGAATACGTTTATATATATGTGTGTGTGTGCGCGTATATATATATATATATATATATATATATATATATATATATATATATATATATCTCCGCCGAAATCACTTTTAAACCCATTTCCACCTTTTTTTCCCTTCTCTTCCTCTTACTTTTTTTTCACGTTTTTTTACGTTTTTCTCCTTTTCGCCTCTTTTCTGGGCGTATTATTCTTCTTTTTCTTCTTTTTTTTCGTCTAATGCATACCCCATCAGTGCAGCAATGCTTATTCAATACCGCCAGCAGATGGAGACACTGGGGGATAATTTTCTAAGGATTTATACTGATTTTTCCTGTCTGAATTTGTCGCACAGAAAGTTGCAGGCCAAATATGTGTGACATTTCTGCGACTTTAGCTTCTAGAGCATTTTTACAACATTATACATAGGTGCTGAATACATAAAAAGCGACTGTTCAGCGACAGACAAGTCGCATCGGCTGAAAGTAGGCCAGAATGTCAGTCCATGTTGGAGCAGGTTTAGATACAGTCTAAAGCATAGATCTCAAAGTCTGTGCACAGAATTTAGCAAGGGCCTCGCACCTTCTGATGCATCAGGTAGGTGCACAATAGCATAGCCTAACCCTCTGTACTTTGGTCTATATTGATGCGGGACATAGACAGCCAGCTGATGACCAATCCATTAGTGCAATGGATGGCTGGAAGCATTTGTCTTTGCCTTTGCAATACCACAGAAGCAATGCATGGTCAATGTACAGCAATGACACACCTGTGTGAACAGCCAGGAGACCCCCCCCCCATGTTATGTTACATAGTTACATAGTTAGTACGGTCGAAAAAAGACATATGTCCATCAAGTTCAACCAGGGAATTAAGGGGTAGGGGTGTGGCGCGATATTGGGGAAGGGATGAGATTTTATATTTCTTCATAAGCATTAATCTTATTTTGTCAATTAGGAACATTCAGCACCCACCCGCTATCAAGGCAGCTGCCTATCATGTCATGCCCTACCTGCACAGGTGTGCTGGCTACTCAAATGATCCAATTAAGGAGGCCATTTAGTCAGCAGCAGCAGAAGTCCTGTGCCTGGACGCTCCAACAGCGGCCAGACACAAGCAGAAGCAGAAGCAGCAGCAGCACCACCTTTTGTTTTTTGGCTGCAGCAGCAGCAGCAGCAAGGCCCACAGGGCTGGCTAGCTGGCTAGCCAGCAAGCAGGTAGCAATGAAAGTAGGAATCTTTCTTTTTAACCCTGTAAGGGGGTGGTGCACTGTACCCGAAGATACTGCCATATCGGGTCAATGCATAGGGCGACGGAAGCAAGCTTCGAAATCGGCCCCCGTTCTCAAAAATCCATTTAATATATGGTCCCCAGATAGGGGACGTATCAGATATTAAACTAATAAGAACAGATACTACACTTGATCTTAGCCAAAAGGCCGAGAAGCGATAACCGTGAAAGGGGCGGGCCCAACAAGGTCCCCTTCATGGGCACTATCACTGCTTGCTGTCAGGGAGGCTGCCAGACAATTTTCCATGCACACTCTGGGCTGGGGGGCAGTCAACCACCAGTACACACAGCAGAACCTAAACCCATACCATTATTGCTAAGCAGCAAGACAGGGGCCCATTGCACTCCCACGGGGCCTTTTTAAATGCAATCCATAACCCGGATTTGCCAGGAACCCTTCTTACTCCTCCTACTTGCATGTGACACTGGGCTTAGGATCTGCATAGGAAACACACACACAAGCACACACCTACCTTTGTTGCCTGCAGATGCCTCCTTGGCTGTCCCCAAACGGTATCAAACCAACACCCACGGGAAGCTGTAAGCATAGAGGACATGCCTGCACCCCATTGGACTTACCTGTGTGGGTTAAACCCGGGTTATTTGACAACCTATGGCGGTGATGGTTCTGCTCAGGCAGAGCAGTGCTGATGCTCCTCATAAAGCTGTCGCTGCTGTGAAGGTTCTAGGTGACATCACAAATCCCTATGGTTACATACACAACAAAGCTGGGTTGTTGTTGTTTACACTCTGCAAGGCCTGTGGAAGTGAGTGACATCATAGCACTGTAGTTCTGAGGGTTCTAGATGGATGCAACAATCTCCTGTTGCTTCTATGAAGGCCATAATAGACGACATCACCAAACAGCTCCATAGTCACATACACAGCAAAGGAGAGATGTTGTTTACACCTAGTGATGTCAGTGGTATTGAGTGACATCACAGCACAGTGCTAAGGCTCCTGGGCCTGGACACAGCAGCGGCTGCAATATCTCAACGGAGAATACGTTTATATATATATATGTGTGTGTGTGCGCGTATATATATATATATATATATATATATATATATATATATATATTTCTCCGCCGAAATCACTTTTAAACCCATTTCCACCTTTTTTTCCCTTCTCTTCCTCTTACTTTTTTTTCACGTTTTTTTTACGTTTTTCTCCTTTTCGCCTCTTTTCTGGGCGTATTATTCTTCTTTTTCTTCTTTTTTTTCGTCTAATGCATACCCCATCAGTGCAGCAATGCTTATTCAATACCGCCAGCAGATGGAGACACTGGGGGATAATTTTCTAAGGATTTATACTGATTTTTCCTGTCTGAATTTGTCGCACAGAAAGTTGCAGGCCAAATATGTGTGACATTTCTGCGACTTTAGCTTCTAGAGCATTTTTACAACATTATACATAGGTGCTGAATACATAAAAAGCGACTGTTCAGCGACAGACAAGTCGCATCGGCTGAAAGTAGGCCAGAATGTCAGTCCATGTTGGAGCAGGTTTAGATACAGTCTAAAGCATAGATCTCAAAGTCTGTGCACAGAATTTAGCAAGGGCCTCGCACCTTCTGATGCATCAGGTAGGTGCACAATAGCATAGCCTAACCCTCTGTACTTTGGTCTATATTGATGCGGGACATAGACAGCCAGCTGATGACCAATCCATTAGTGCAATGGATGGCTGGAAGCATTTGTCTTTGCCTTTGCAATACCACAGAAGCAATGCATGGTCAATGTACAGCAATGACACACCTGTGTGAACAGCCAGGAGACCCCCCCCCCCATGTTATGTTACATAGTTACATAGTTAGTACGGTCGAAAAAAGACATATGTCCATCAAGTTCAACCAGGGAATTAAGGGGTAGGGGTGTGGCGCGATATTGGGGAAGGGATGAGATTTTATATTTCTTCATAAGCATTAATCTTATTTTGTCAATTAGGAACATTCAGCACCCACCCGCTATCAAGGCAGCTGCCTATCATGTCATGCCCTACCTGCACAGGTGTGCTGGCTACTCAAATGATCCAATTAAGGAGGCCATTTAGTCAGCAGCAGCAGAAGTCCTGTGCCTGGACGCTCCAACAGCGGCCAGACACAAGCAGAAGCAGAAGCAGCAGCAGCACCACCTTTTGTTTTTTGGCTGCAGCAGCAGCAGCAGCAAGGCCCACAGGGCTGGCTAGCTGGCTAGCCAGCAAGCAGGTAGCAATGAAAGTAGGAATCTTTCTTTTTAACCCTGTAAGGGGGTGGTGCACTGTACCCGAAGATACTGCCATATCGGGTCAATGCATAGGGCGACGGAAGCAAGCTTCGAAATCGGCCCCCGTTCTCAAAAATCCATTTAATATATGGTCCCCAGATAGGGGACGTATCAGATATTAAACTGATAAGAACAGATTTTAAGTTAGCCCTCAGAAACTCAATCAGAGTTCCAAGATCTTATTTGAACTCGATTGTTGCTCATCATCAGGTAACCCATTTTTTATTTCTTCTTAACACTAATGACCACAAAATAAAATCAATAAAAAAGATTTAACCAGAAAAAAAAAACATACACATTTACAATAACAAACAAACATTGCTTTCACCAGTAATTAATCAGAGAGACATTCCATTTCTCCAGGCATATACCATTAGGAAATCTATCATTCCACGGTTTATCGTTCCTCTTATCATCTGTCTTTTTACCGGAAGTCCCAACCAAGATGGAACTTTATAAGTGTCCAAAAATCTGTCCATATCAGCTTGAAATGAAAAATACACTTTGTCTCTAGCTTCCTCGTACCGATTTTCATATTTCGACCTTAGTTCCATTAAATCCATATCAAATGGTCTTCTTTCCTTTTTTGGCATATTTTCCAACATGCCATCCAAAACACCTCCAAATTCCATTGGTACATAAACCTCTTCTTTCTTTTTCTTTTCTTCAGCCACTTTTCTGGCTGGAACTTCCTCCAACTCAGGTTCTACAATTTCTTCTTCTTCCCTACTCCTTTTAGCTGTTTCCTTTTTCGTTGTTTGTTTCTTGGGACATACATTTACCAGGTGATCTTCCTCACCGCACAGATGACACTTCTTTTTTTTGTTGTTGTTGCAGGTGTCTGCTTCATGACCTCCCTCCTGGCACTTATAGCACCATGAGTGAGTACATAGGTCTTTCCCGTGCCCGTATTGTTTACATTTACGGCAAAATTCCTCCATCCCTGAATAGAACAAGTCACCATTGACCGATCCAATTTTGAATCGCCCAGGTGGATAAATCACTTTACCGTCAGGTTCCTTTTTAAATTTAACTTTAAATTTCCATTTTGTAGTCCATAGGCCATATTGGTTCAGGACTTTTCCCTTTGACAGAATATTGTCACAGAATCTAGAAAGAAAAGTCTCAATGTCTTTTTCCAGTATATATGGGCTATACATCCGTACCGTCAATATTTTCTCCTGGTTCGGAAAATGCGGGGTCACCTCCACACCCTCCAAAACTGGATTGGCCTTCTTTTGCTGGTACTTGCTGCAAAAAAAATTAAAGTCCTCTTCAGAAGCCAATATAACATCGTAGTGTCCATTTCTTGGGAATTCAAGCATAGACAGGATTTGTTCCTTCTTAATTTCCAGCAACTTGAATAAGATCTCCTCGACCACGAAACATAATCCTTTTCCTCTCTTGCAGGTATCCAATAAGGAAATCCGAACTCCATTTCTGAGCTTAGCATACTCAGGGATACCTTCTGATGATGCTCCACTTGATCCAGCCATGTCCATCAGGATAAACACCTCCCCCACTGTAAGCAGGTAGGTGGTGGTGATCGCTCCCCGTTGTCTGGGGACTAAGCCAGCTCCCTAATAGCAGCAGGGGGGTGAAGTCCCTCCGTTAAGAAGGACGATCCCCCCAGGCAAAGGAGCCGGGTACCCCAGACACCCTCTGGCCAGACCAAGTGAGCAGAACTACACTTGATCTTAGCCAAAAGGCCGAGAAGCGATAACCGTGAAAGGGGCGGGCCCAACAAGGTCCCCTTCATGGGCACTATCACTGCTTGCTGTCAGGGAGGCTGCCAGACAATTTTCCATGCACACTCTGGGCTGGGGGGCAGTCAACCACCAGTACACACAGCAGAACCTAAACCCATACCATTATTGCTAAGCAGCAAGACAGGGGCCCATTGCACTCCCACGGGGCCTTTTTAAATGCAATCCATAACCCGGATTTGCCAGGAACCCTTCTTACTCCTCCTACTTGCATGTGACACTGGGCTTAGGATCTGCATAGGAAACACACACACAAGCACACACCTACCTTTGTTGCCTGCAGATGCCTCCTTGGCTGTCCCCAAACGGTATCAAACCAACACCCACGGGAAGCTGTAAGCATAGAGGACATGCCTGCACCCCATTGGACTTACCTGTGTGGGTTAAACCCGGGTTATTTGACAACCTATGGCGGTGATGGTTCTGCTCAGGCAGAGCAGTGCTGATGCTCCTCATAAAGCTGTCGCTGCTGTGAAGGTTCTAGGTGACATCACAAATCCCTATGGTTACATACACAACAAAGCTGGGTTGTTGTTGTTTACACTCTGCAAGGCCTGTGGAAGTGAGTGACATCATAGCACTGTAGTTCTGAGGGTTCTAGATGGATGCAACAATCTCCTGTTGCTTCTATGAAGGCCATAATAGACGACATCACCAAACAGCTCCATAGTCACATACACAGCAAAGGAGAGATGTTGTTTACACCTAGTGATGTCAGTGGTATTGAGTGACATCACAGCACAGTGCTAAGGCTCCTGGGCCTGGACACAGCAGCGGCTGCAATATCTCAACGGAGAATACGTTTATATATATGTGTGTGTGTGCGCGTATATATATATATATATATATATATATATATATATATATATATATATATTTCTCCGCCGAAATCACTTTTAAACCCATTTCCACCTTTTTTTCCCTTCTCTTCCTCTTACTTTTTTTTCACGTTTTTTTACGTTTTTCTCCTTTTCGCCTCTTTTCTGGGCGTATTATTCTTCTTTTTCTTCTTTTTTTTCGTCTAATGCATACCCCATCAGTGCAGCAATGCTTATTCAATACCGCCAGCAGATGGAGACACTGGGGGATAATTTTCTAAGGATTTATACTGATTTTTCCTGTCTGAATTTGTCGCACAGAAAGTTGCAGGCCAAATATGTGTGACATTTCTGCGACTTTAGCTTCTAGAGCATTTTTACAACATTATACATAGGTGCTGAATACATAAAAAGCGACTGTTCAGCGACAGACAAGTCGCATCGGCTGAAAGTAGGCCAGAATGTCAGTCCATGTTGGAGCAGGTTTAGATACAGTCTAAAGCATAGATCTCAAAGTCTGTGCACAGAATTTAGCAAGGGCCTCGCACCTTCTGATGCATCAGGTAGGTGCACAATAGCATAGCCTAACCCTCTGTACTTTGGTCTATATTGATGCGGGACATAGACAGCCAGCTGATGACCAATCCATTAGTGCAATGGATGGCTGGAAGCATTTGTCTTTGCCTTTGCAATACCACAGAAGCAATGCATGGTCAATGTACAGCAATGACACACCTGTGTGAACAGCCAGGAGACCCCCCCCCCCCATGTTATGTTACATAGTTACATAGTTAGTACGGTCGAAAAAAGACATATGTCCATCAAGTTCAACCAGGGAATTAAGGGGTAGGGGTGTGGCGCGATATTGGGGAAGGGATGAGATTTTATATTTCTTCATAAGCATTAATCTTATTTTGTCAATTAGGAACATTCAGCACCCACCCGCTATCAAGGCAGCTGCCTATCATGTCATGCCCTACCTGCACAGGTGTGCTGGCTACTCAAATGATCCAATTAAGGAGGCCATTTAGTCAGCAGCAGCAGAAGTCCTGTGCCTGGACGCTCCAACAGCGGCCAGACACAAGCAGAAGCAGAAGCAGCAGCAGCACCACCTTTTGTTTTTTGGCTGCAGCAGCAGCAGCAGCAAGGCCCACAGGGCTGGCTAGCTGGCTAGCCAGCAAGCAGGTAGCAATGAAAGTAGGAATCTTTCTTTTTAACCCTGTAAGGGGGTGGTGCACTGTACCCGAAGATACTGCCATATCGGGTCAATGCATAGGGCGACGGAAGCAAGCTTCGAAATCGGCCCCCGTTCTCAAAAATCCATTTAATATATGGTCCCCAGATAGGGGACGTATCAGATATTAAACTGATAAGAACAGATACTACACTTGATCTTAGCCAAAAGGCCGAGAAGCGATAACCGTGAAAGGGGCGGGCCCAACAAGGTCCCCTTCATGGGCACTATCACTGCTTGCTGTCAGGGAGGCTGCCAGACAATTTTCCATGCACACTCTGGGCTGGGGGGCAGTCAACCACCAGTACACACAGCAGAACCTAAACCCATACCATTATTGCTAAGCAGCAAGACAGGGGCCCATTGCACTCCCACGGGGCCTTTTTAAATGCAATCCATAACCCGGATTTGCCAGGAACCCTTCTTACTCCTCCTACTTGCATGTGACACTGGGCTTAGGATCTGCATAGGAAACACACACACAAGCACACACCTACCTTTGTTGCCTGCAGATGCCTCCTTGGCTGTCCCCAAACGGTATCAAACCAACACCCACGGGAAGCTGTAAGCATAGAGGACATGCCTGCACCCCATTGGACTTACCTGTGTGGGTTAAACCCGGGTTATTTGACAACCTATGGCGGTGATGGTTCTGCTCAGGCAGAGCAGTGCTGATGCTCCTCATAAAGCTGTCGCTGCTGTGAAGGTTCTAGGTGACATCACAAATCCCTATGGTTACATACACAACAAAGCTGGGTTGTTGTTGTTTACACTCTGCAAGGCCTGTGGAAGTGAGTGACATCATAGCACTGTAGTTCTGAGGGTTCTAGATGGATGCAACAATCTCCTGTTGCTTCTATGAAGGCCATAATAGACGACATCACCAAACAGCTCCATAGTCACATACACAGCAAAGGAGAGATGTTGTTTACACCTAGTGATGTCAGTGGTATTGAGTGACATCACAGCACAGTGCTAAGGCTCCTGGGCCTGGACACAGCAGCGGCTGCAATATCTCAACGGAGAATACGTTTATATATATATGTGTGTGTGTGCGCGTATATATATATATATATATATATATATATATATATATATATATATTTCTCCGCCGAAATCACTTTTAAACCCATTTCCACCTTTTTTTCCCTTCTCTTCCTCTTACTTTTTTTTCACGTTTTTTTACGTTTTTCTCCTTTTCGCCTCTTTTCTGGGCGTATTATTCTTCTTTTTCTTCTTTTTTTTCGTCTAATGCATACCCCATCAGTGCAGCAATGCTTATTCAATACCGCCAGCAGATGGAGACACTGGGGGATAATTTTCTAAGGATTTATACTGATTTTTCCTGTCTGAATTTGTCGCACAGAAAGTTGCAGGCCAAATATGTGTGACATTTCTGCGACTTTAGCTTCTAGAGCATTTTTACAACATTATACATAGGTGCTGAATACATAAAAAGCGACTGTTCAGCGACAGACAAGTCGCATCGGCTGAAAGTAGGCCAGAATGTCAGTCCATGTTGGAGCAGGTTTAGATACAGTCTAAAGCATAGATCTCAAAGTCTGTGCACAGAATTTAGCAAGGGCCTCGCACCTTCTGATGCATCAGGTAGGTGCACAATAGCATAGCCTAACCCTCTGTACTTTGGTCTATATTGATGCGGGACATAGACAGCCAGCTGATGACCAATCCATTAGTGCAATGGATGGCTGGAAGCATTTGTCTTTGCCTTTGCAATACCACAGAAGCAATGCATGGTCAATGTACAGCAATGACACACCTGTGTGAACAGCCAGGAGACCCCCCCCCCCATGTTATGTTACATAGTTACATAGTTAGTACGGTCGAAAAAAGACATATGTCCATCAAGTTCAACCAGGGAATTAAGGGGTAGGGGTGTGGCGCGATATTGGGGAAGGGATGAGATTTTATATTTCTTCATAAGCATTAATCTTATTTTGTCAATTAGGAACATTCAGCACCCACCCGCTATCAAGGCAGCTGCCTATCATGTCATGCCCTACCTGCACAGGTGTGCTGGCTACTCAAATGATCCAATTAAGGAGGCCATTTAGTCAGCAGCAGCAGAAGTCCTGTGCCTGGACGCTCCAACAGCGGCCAGACACAAGCAGAAGCAGAAGCAGCAGCAGCACCACCTTTTGTTTTTTGGCTGCAGCAGCAGCAGCAGCAAGGCCCACAGGGCTGGCTAGCTGGCTAGCCAGCAAGCAGGTAGCAATGAAAGTAGGAATCTTTCTTTTTAACCCTGTAAGGGGGTGGTGCACTGTACCCGAAGATACTGCCATATCGGGTCAATGCATAGGGCGACGGAAGCAAGCTTCGAAATCGGCCCCCGTTCTCAAAAATCCATTTAATATATGGTCCCCAGATAGGGGACGTATCAGATATTAAACTGATAAGAACAGATACTACACTTGATCTTAGCCAAAAGGCCGAGAAGCGATAACCGTGAAAGGGGCGGGCCCAACAAGGTCCCCTTCATGGGCACTATCACTGCTTGCTGTCAGGGAGGCTGCCAGACAATTTTCCATGCACACTCTGGGCTGGGGGGCAGTCAACCACCAGTACACACAGCAGAACCTAAACCCATACCATTATTGCTAAGCAGCAAGACAGGGGCCCATTGCACTCCCACGGGGCCTTTTTAAATGCAATCCATAACCCGGATTTGCCAGGAACCCTTCTTACTCCTCCTACTTGCATGTGACACTGGGCTTAGGATCTGCATAGGAAACACACACACAAGCACACACCTACCTTTGTTGCCTGCAGATGCCTCCTTGGCTGTCCCCAAACGGTATCAAACCAACACCCACGGGAAGCTGTAAGCATAGAGGACATGCCTGCACCCCATTGGACTTACCTGTGTGGGTTAAACCCGGGTTATTTGACAACCTATGGCGGTGATGGTTCTGCTCAGGCAGAGCAGTGCTGATGCTCCTCATAAAGCTGTCGCTGCTGTGAAGGTTCTAGGTGACATCACAAATCCCTATGGTTACATACACAACAAAGCTGGGTTGTTGTTGTTTACACTCTGCAAGGCCTGTGGAAGTGAGTGACATCATAGCACTGTAGTTCTGAGGGTTCTAGATGGATGCAACAATCTCCTGTTGCTTCTATGAAGGCCATAATAGACGACATCACCAAACAGCTCCATAGTCACATACACAGCAAAGGAGAGATGTTGTTTACACCTAGTGATGTCAGTGGTATTGAGTGACATCACAGCACAGTGCTAAGGCTCCTGGGCCTGGACACAGCAGCGGCTGCAATATCTCAACGTAGAATACGTTTATATATATGTGTGTGTGTGCGCGTATATATATATATATATATATATATATATATATATATATATATATTTCTCCGCCGAAATCACTTTTAAACCCATTTCCACCTTTTTTTCCCTTCTCTTCCTCTTACTTTTTTTTCACGTTTTTTTACGTTTTTCTCCTTTTCGCCTCTTTTCTGGGCGTATTATTCTTCTTTTTCTTCTTTTTTTTCGTCTAATGCATACCCCATCAGTGCAGCAATGCTTATTCAATACCGCCAGCAGATGGAGACACTGGGGGATAATTTTCTAAGGATTTATACTGATTTTTCCTGTCTGAATTTGTCGCACAGAAAGTTGCAGGCCAAATATGTGTGACATTTCTGCGACTTTAGCTTCTAGAGCATTTTTACAACATTATACATAGGTGCTGAATACATAAAAAGCGACTGTTCAGCGACAGACAAGTCGCATCGGCTGAAAGTAGGCCAGAATGTCAGTCCATGTTGGAGCAGGTTTAGATACAGTCTAAAGCATAGATCTCAAAGTCTGTGCACAGAATTTAGCAAGGGCCTCGCACCTTCTGATGCATCAGGTAGGTGCACAATAGCATAGCCTAACCCTCTGTACTTTGGTCTATATTGATGCGGGACATAGACAGCCAGCTGATGACCAATCCATTAGTGCAATGGATGGCTGGAAGCATTTGTCTTTGCCTTTGCAATACCACAGAAGCAATGCATGGTCAATGTACAGCAATGACACACCTGTGTGAACAGCCAGGAGACCCCCCCCCCCATGTTATGTTACATAGTTACATAGTTAGTACGGTCGAAAAAAGACATATGTCCATCAAGTTCAACCAGGGAATTAAGGGGTAGGGGTGTGGCGCGATATTGGGGAAGGGATGAGATTTTATATTTCTTCATAAGCATTAATCTTATTTTGTCAATTAGGAACATTCAGCACCCACCCGCTATCAAGGCAGCTGCCTATCATGTCATGCCCTACCTGCACAGGTGTGCTGGCTACTCAAATGATCCAATTAAGGAGGCCATTTAGTCAGCAGCAGCAGAAGTCCTGTGCCTGGACGCTCCAACAGCGGCCAGACACAAGCAGAAGCAGAAGCAGCAGCAGCACCACCTTTTGTTTTTTGGCTGCAGCAGCAGCAGCAGCAAGGCCCACAGGGCTGGCTAGCTGGCTAGCCAGCAAGCAGGTAGCAATGAAAGTAGGAATCTTTCTTTTTAACCCTGTAAGGGGGTGGTGCACTGTACCCGAAGATACTGCCATATCGGGTCAATGCATAGGGCGACGGAAGCAAGCTTCGAAATCGGCCCCCGTTCTCAAAAATCCATTTAATATATGGTCCCCAGATAGGGGACGTATCAGATATTAAACTGATAAGAACAGATACTACACTTGATCTTAGCCAAAAGGCCGAGAAGCGATAACCGTGAAAGGGGCGGGCCCAACAAGGTCCCCTTCATGGGCACTATCACTGCTTGCTGTCAGGGAGGCTGCCAGACAATTTTCCATGCACACTCTGGGCTGGGGGGCAGTCAACCACCAGTACACACAGCAGAACCTAAACCCATACCATTATTGCTAAGCAGCAAGACAGGGGCCCATTGCACTCCCACGGGGCCTTTTTAAATGCAATCCATGACCCGGATTTGCCAGGAACCCTTCTTACTCCTCCTACTTGCATGTGACACTGGGCTTAGGATCTGCATAGGAAACACACACACAAGCACACACCTACCTTTGTTGCCTGCAGATGCCTCCTTGGCTGTCCCCAAACGGTATCAAACCAACACCCACGGGAAGCTGTAAGCATAGAGGACATGCCTGCACCCCATTGGACTTACCTGTGTGGGTTAAACCCGGGTTATTTGACAACCTATGGCGGTGATGGTTCTGCTCAGGCAGAGCAGTGCTGATGCTCCTCATAAAGCTGTCGCTGCTGTGAAGGTTCTAGGTGACATCACAAATCCCTATGGTTACATACACAACAAAGCTGGGTTGTTGTTGTTTACACTCTGCAAGGCCTGTGGAAGTGAGTGACATCATAGCACTGTAGTTCTGAGGGTTCTAGATGGATGCAACAATCTCCTGTTGCTTCTATGAAGGCCATAATAGACGACATCACCAAACAGCTCCATAGTCACATACACAGCAAAGGAGAGATGTTGTTTACACCTAGTGATGTCAGTGGTATTGAGTGACATCACAGCACAGTGCTAAGGCTCCTGGGCCTGGACACAGCAGCGGCTGCAATATCTCAACGGAGAATACGTTTATATATATGTGTGTGTGTGCGCGTATATATATATATATATATATATATATATATATATATATATATATATTTCTCCGCCGAAATCACTTTTAAACCCATTTCCACCTTTTTTTCCCTTCTCTTCCTCTTACTTTTTTTTCACGTTTTTTTACGTTTTTCTCCTTTTCGCCTCTTTTCTGGGCGTATTATTCTTCTTTTTCTTCTTTTTTTTCGTCTAATGCATACCCCATCAGTGCAGCAATGCTTATTCAATACCGCCAGCAGATGGAGACACTGGGGGATAATTTTCTAAGGATTTATACTGATTTTTCCTGTCTGAATTTGTCGCACAGAAAGTTGCAGGCCAAATATGTGTGACATTTCTGCGACTTTAGCTTCTAGAGCATTTTTACAACATTATACATAGGTGCTGAATACATAAAAAGCGACTGTTCAGCGACAGACAAGTCGCATCGGCTGAAAGTAGGCCAGAATGTCAGTCCATGTTGGAGCAGGTTTAGATACAGTCTAAAGCATAGATCTCAAAGTCTGTGCACAGAATTTAGCAAGGGCCTCGCACCTTCTGATGCATCAGGTAGGTGCACAATAGCATAGCCTAACCCTCTGTACTTTGGTCTATATTGATGCGGGACATAGACAGCCAGCTGATGACCAATCCATTAGTGCAATGGATGGCTGGAAGCATTTGTCTTTGCCTTTGCAATACCACAGAAGCAATGCATGGTCAATGTACAGCAATGACACACCTGTGTGAACAGCCAGGAGACCCCCCCCCCCCCCATGTTATGTTACATAGTTACATAGTTAGTACGGTCGAAAAAAGACATATGTCCATCAAGTTCAACCAGGGAATTAAGGGGTAGGGGTGTGGCGCGATATTGGGGAAGGGATGAGATTTTATATTTCTTCATAAGCATTAATCTTATTTTGTCAATTAGGAACATTCAGCACCCACCCGCTATCAAGGCAGCTGCCTATCATGTCATGCCCTACCTGCACAGGTGTGCTGGCTACTCAAATGATCCAATTAACCTCTTCAGGACATAGGGCGTATGGATACGCCCTGCATCCCGAGTCCTTAAGGACCGAGGGCGTATCCATACGCCCGTGGGAATTCCGGCCCCCACCGCTAGCCGGTTGGGGACCGGAGCCGGATGCCTGCTGAAATCGTTCAGCAGGCATCCCGGCATATCGCCCAGGGGGGTCATTATGCCCCCCCATGTCGGCGATCGCCGCAGATCGCTGGACAATTCAGTCCAGCGATCTGCGGCGATTCCGGGTCAATCGGGTCTCCGGTGACCCGGTGACCCGGAATTACTGGCTGTTCGGGGCCGTCTCTGACGGCCCCGAACAGCCAGAGCCTGCAGGGGTGAGGTGGCACTGGTGCCACCTCACGATCGCCCTGATTCGTCGGCCGGATTACCGGCCGACCAATCAGGGCGCCTGCTGCGGGTGTCACTCCCGCACCCGCTCCGCCCCTCTTCCGGAGGACGTGAGCGGGTGCGGGAAGACGACCCCCGGTGCTGGGGACCCCGATCCCCGGCGTCCCTGTTGGGATCGGGGCCCCAGGAGCAGCTGCGGCGGCGAGGGACAGCCTGCGATGGAGCAGCAGCAGGAGGTGAGTGACAGCCTCCTGCTGTTGCTTAGCAACAGCTCCCAGCATGCAAAAAGGGCATGCTGGGAGCTGTAGTTATGCAACAGCAGGAGGCAGACCACCACAACTCCCAGCATTCCCTTATGGGCATGCTGGGACTTATGGTTTTGCAACAGCTGGAGGCACATTCTTTCTATGGAAAAGTGTACCTTCAGCTGTTGTATAACTACAACTCCCAGCTTGCACAAACAGCTAAAGTGCATGCTGGGAGTTGTAGTGGTGCATCTGCTGGTTGCATAACTACAACTCCCAGCATGCCCGTTGGCTGTCGGTGACTGCTGAGAGTTGTAGTTTTGCAACAGCTGAAGGCACACTGGTTGTGGAACTCAAGAGTTTTTTTTTACCTAACTCAGTGTTTCACGACCGGTGTGCCTCCAGCTGTTGCAAACTACAACTCTCAGCAGTCACCTTACACCATGCACCGTACATGCTGGGAGTTGTAGTTTTGCAACAGCTGGAGGCACACTGGTTGTGAAACACTGAGTTAGGTCACAAACTCAGTGATACATAACCAGTGTACCTACAGTTGTTGCAAAACTACAACTCTCAGCAGTCACCGACAGCCAACGGGCATGCTGGGAGTTGTAGTTATGCAACAGCTGGATGTCCCCCCCCCCAATGTGAACGTACAGGGTACACTCACATGGGCGGAGGATTACAGTAAGTATCTGGCTGCAAATTTGAGCTGCCGCAAACTTTCTGCTGCAGCTCAAATTGCCAGCGAGAAACTACTGTGAACCCCCGCCCGTGTGACTGTACCCTAAAAACACTACACTACACTAACAAAAAATAAAATAAAAAGTAAAAAACACTACATATACACATACCCCTACACAGCCCCCCTCCCCTCCCCAATAAAAATGAAAAACGTCTGGTACGCCACTGTTTCCAGAACGGAGCCTCCAGCTGTTGCAAAACAACTCCCAGTATTGTCGGACAGCCGTTGACTGTCCAGGCATGCTGGGAGTTTTGCAACAGCTGGAGGCACCCTGTTTGGGAATCACTGGCGTAGAATACCCCTATGTCCACCCCTATGCAATCCCTAATTTAGGCCTCAAATGCGCATGGCGCTCTCACTTTGGAGCCCTGTCGTATTTCAAGGCAACAGTTTAGGGTCACATATGGGGTATCGCCGTACTCGGGAGAAATTGTGTTACAAATTTTGGGGGGTATTTTCTGCTTTTACCCTTTTTAAAAATGTAAAATTTTGGGGAAAACAAGCATTTTAGGTAAAAAAAAAAAAAAAATTTTTACATATGCAAAAGTCGTGAAACACCTGTGGGGTATAAAGGTTCACTTAACCCCTTGTTACGTTCCCCGAGGGGTCTAGTTTCCAAAATGGTATGCCATGTGTTTTTTTTTGCTATCCTGGCACCATAGGGGCTTCCTAAATGCGGCATGCCCCCAGAGCAAAATTCGCTTTCAAAAAGCCAAATGTTACTCCTTCTCTTCTGAGACCTGTAGTGCGCCAGCAGAGCACTTTTCACCCCCATATGGGGTGTTTTCTGAATCGGGAGAAATTGGGCTTCAAATTTTTAGGGGTATTTTCTGCTATTACCCTTTTTAAAAATAAAAATTTTTTGGGAAAACAAGCATTTTAGGTAAAATTTTTTTTTTTTTTTTACATTTGCAAAAGTCGTGAAACACCTGTGGGGTATTAAGGTTCACTTTATCCCATGTTACATTCCCCGAGGGGTCTAGTTTCCAAAATGGTATGCCATGTGGGTTTTTTTTGCTGTTCTGGCACCATAAGGGCTTCCTAAAGGTAACATGCCCCCCAAAAACCATTTCAGAAAAACGTACTCTCCAAAATCCCCTTGTCGCTCCTTCCCTTCTGAGCCCTCTACTGCGCCCGCCGAACATTTTACATAGACATATGAGGTATGTGCTTACTCGAGAGAAATTGGGCTACAAATACAAGTAAAAATTTTGTCCTTTTACCCCTTGTAAAAATTCTAAAATTGGGTCTACAAGAACATGTGAGTGTAAAAAATGAAGATTGTGAATTTTCTCCTTCACTTTGCTGCTATTCGTGTGAAACACCTAAAGGGTTAAAACACTTACTGAATGTCATTTTGAATACTTTGGGGGGTGTAGTTTTTATAATGGGGTCATTTATGGGGTATTTCTAATATGAAGACCCTTCAAATCCACTTCAAACCTGAACTGGTCCCTGAAAAATACTGAGTTTGAAAATTTTGTGAAAAATCGGAAAATTGCTGCTGATCGTTGAAGCCCTCTGGTGTCTTCCAAAAGTAAAAACACGTCAATTTTATGATACAAACATAAAGTAGACATATTGTATATGTGAACCAAAAAAAAATGTATTCGTAATATCCATTTTCCTTACAAGCAGAAAGCTTCAAAGTTAGAAAAATGCTAAATTTTCAAATTTTTCATCAAATTTACGGATTTTTCACCAAGAAAGGATGCAAGTATCGACAAAAATTTACCACTATGTTAAAGTAGAATATGTCACGAAAAAACAATCTCGGAATCAGAATGATAACTAAAAGCATTCCAGAGTTATTAATGATTAAAGTGACAGTGGTCAGATGTGCAAAAAACGCTCCGGTCCTTAAGGCCAAAATGGGCTCCGTCCTGAAGGGGTTAAGGAGGCCATTTAGTCAGCAGCAGCAGAAGTCCTGTGCCTGGACGCTCCAACAGCGGCCAGACACAAGCAGAAGCAGAAGCAGCAGCAGCACCACCTTTTGTTTTTTGGCTGCAGCAGCAGCAGCAGCAAGGCCCACAGGGCTGGCTAGCTGGCTAGCCAGCAAGCAGGTAGCAATGAAAGTAGGAATCTTTCTTTTTAACCCTGTAAGGGGGTGGTGCACTGTACCCGAAGATACTGCCATATCGGGTCAATGCATAGGGCGACGGAAGCAAGCTTCGAAATCGGCCCCCGTTCTCAAAAATCCATTTAATATATGGTCCCCAGATAGGGGACGTATCAGATATTAAACTGATAAGAACAGATACTACACTTGATCTTAGCCAAAAGGCCGAGAAGCGATAACCGTGAAAGGGGCGGGCCCAACAAGGTCCCCTTCATGGGCACTATCACTGCTTGCTGTCAGGGAGGCTGCCAGACAATTTTCCATGCACACTCTGGGCTGGGGGGCAGTCAACCACCAGTACACACAGCAGAACCTAAACCCATACCATTATTGCTAAGCAGCAAGACAGGGGCCCATTGCACTCCCACGGGGCCTTTTTAAATGCAATCCATAACCCGGATTTGCCAGGAACCCTTCTTACTCCTCCTACTTGCATGTGACACTGGGCTTAGGATCTGCATAGGAAACACACACACAAGCACACACCTACCTTTGTTGCCTGCAGATGCCTCCTTGGCTGTCCCCAAACGGTATCAAACCAACACCCACGGGAAGCTGTAAGCATAGAGGACATGCCTGCACCCCATTGGACTTACCTGTGTGGGTTAAACCCGGGTTATTTGACAACCTATGGCGGTGATGGTTCTGCTCAGGCAGAGCAGTGCTGATGCTCCTCATAAAGCTGTCGCTGCTGTGAAGGTTCTAGGTGACATCACAAATCCCTATGGTTACATACACAACAAAGCTGGGTTGTTGTTGTTTACACTCTGCAAGGCCTGTGGAAGTGAGTGACATCATAGCACTGTAGTTCTGAGGGTTCTAGATGGATGCAACAATCTCCTGTTGCTTCTATGAAGGCCATAATAGACGACATCACCAAACAGCTCCATAGTCACATACACAGCAAAGGAGAGATGTTGTTTACACCTAGTGATGTCAGTGGTATTGAGTGACATCACAGCACAGTGCTAAGGCTCCTGGGCCTGGACACAGCAGCGGCTGCAATATCTCAACGGAGAATACGTTTATATATATGTGTGTGTGTGCGCGTATATATATATATATATATATATATATATATATATATATATATATTTCTCCGCCGAAATCACTTTTAAACCCATTTCCACCTTTTTTTCCCTTCTCTTCCTCTTACTTTTTTTTCACGTTTTTTTACGTTTTTCTCCTTTTCGCCTCTTTTCTGGGCGTATTATTCTTCTTTTTCTTCTTTTTTTTCGTCTAATGCATACCCCATCAGTGCAGCAATGCTTATTCAATACCGCCAGCAGATGGAGACACTGGGGGATAATTTTCTAAGGATTTATACTGATTTTTCCTGTCTGAATTTGTCGCACAGAAAGTTGCAGGCCAAATATGTGTGACATTTCTGCGACTTTAGCTTCTAGAGCATTTTTACAACATTATACATAGGTGCTGAATACATAAAAAGCGACTGTTCAGCGACAGACAAGTCGCATCGGCTGAAAGTAGGCCAGAATGTCAGTCCATGTTGGAGCAGGTTTAGATACAGTCTAAAGCATAGATCTCAAAGTCTGTGCACAGAATTTAGCAAGGGCCTCGCACCTTCTGATGCATCAGGTAGGTGCACAATAGCATAGCCTAACCCTCTGTACTTTGGTCTATATTGATGCGGGACATAGACAGCCAGCTGATGACCAATCCATTAGTGCAATGGATGGCTGGAAGCATTTGTCTTTGCCTTTGCAATACCACAGAAGCAATGCATGGTCAATGTACAGCAATGACACACCTGTGTGAACAGCCAGGAGACCCCCCCCCCATGTTATGTTACATAGTTACATAGTTAGTACGGTCGAAAAAAGACATATGTCCATCAAGTTCAACCAGGGAATTAAGGGGTAGGGGTGTGGCGCGATATTGGGGAAGGGATGAGATTTTATATTTCTTCATAAGCATTAATCTTATTTTGTCAATTAGGAACATTCAGCACCCACCCGCTATCAAGGCAGCTGCCTATCATGTCATGCCCTACCTGCACAGGTGTGCTGGCTACTCAAATGATCCAATTAAGGAGGCCATTTAGTCAGCAGCAGCAGAAGTCCTGTGCCTGGACGCTCCAACAGCGGCCAGACACAAGCAGAAGCAGAAGCAGCAGCAGCACCACCTTTTGTTTTTTGGCTGCAGCAGCAGCAGCAGCAAGGCCCACAGGGCTGGCTAGCTGGCTAGCCAGCAAGCAGGTAGCAATGAAAGTAGGAATCTTTCTTTTTAACCCTGTAAGGGGGTGGTGCACTGTACCCGAAGATACTGCCATATCGGGTCAATGCATAGGGCGACGGAAGCAAGCTTCGAAATCGGCCCCCGTTCTCAAAAATCCATTTAATATATGGTCCCCAGATAGGGGACGTATCAGATATTAAACTGATAAGAACAGATACTACACTTGATCTTAGCCAAAAGGCCGAGAAGCGATAACCGTGAAAGGGGCGGGCCCAACAAGGTCCCCTTCATGGGCACTATCACTGCTTGCTGTCAGGGAGGCTGCCAGACAATTTTCCATGCACACTCTGGGCTGGGGGGCAGTCAACCACCAGTACACACAGCAGAACCTAAACCCATACCATTATTGCTAAGCAGCAAGACAGGGGCCCATTGCACTCCCACGGGGCCTTTTTAAATGCAATCCATAACCCGGATTTGCCAGGAACCCTTCTTACTCCTCCTACTTGCATGTGACACTGGGCTTAGGATCTGCATAGGAAACACACACACAAGCACACACCTACCTTTGTTGCCTGCAGATGCCTCCTTGGCTGTCCCCAAACGGTATCAAACCAACACCCACGGGAAGCTGTAAGCATAGAGGACATGCCTGCACCCCATTGGACTTACCTGTGTGGGTTAAACCCGGGTTATTTGACAACCTATGGCGGTGATGGTTCTGCTCAGGCAGAGCAGTGCTGATGCTCCTCATAAAGCTGTCGCTGCTGTGAAGGTTCTAGGTGACATCACAAATCCCTATGGTTACATACACAACAAAGCTGGGTTGTTGTTGTTTACACTCTGCAAGGCCTGTGGAAGTGAGTGACATCATAGCACTGTAGTTCTGAGGGTTCTAGATGGATGCAACAATCTCCTGTTGCTTCTATGAAGGCCATAATAGACGACATCACCAAACAGCTCCATAGTCACATACACAGCAAAGGAGAGATGTTGTTTACACCTAGTGATGTCAGTGGTATTGAGTGACATCACAGCACAGTGCTAAGGCTCCTGGGCCTGGACACAGCAGCGGCTGCAATATCTCAACGGAGAATACGTTTATATATATATGTGTGTGTGTGCGCGTATATATATATATATATATATATATATATATATATATATATATATATATTTCTCCGCCGAAATCACTTTTAAACCCATTTCCACCTTTTTTTCCCTTCTCTTCCTCTTACTTTTTTTTCACGTTTTTTTACGTTTTTCTCCTTTTCGCCTCTTTTCTGGGCGTATTATTCTTCTTTTTCTTCTTTTTTTTCGTCTAATGCATACCCCATCAGTGCAGCAATGCTTATTCAATACCGCCAGCAGATGGAGACACTGGGGGATAATTTTCTAAGGATTTATACTGATTTTTCCTGTCTGAATTTGTCGCACAGAAAGTTGCAGGCCAAATATGTGTGACATTTCTGCGACTTTAGCTTCTAGAGCATTTTTACAACATTATACATAGGTGCTGAATACATAAAAAGCGACTGTTCAGCGACAGACAAGTCGCATCGGCTGAAAGTAGGCCAGAATGTCAGTCCATGTTGGAGCAGGTTTAGATACAGTCTAAAGCATAGATCTCAAAGTCTGTGCACAGAATTTAGCAAGGGCCTCGCACCTTCTGATGCATCAGGTAGGTGCACAATAGCATAGCCTAACCCTCTGTACTTTGGTCTATATTGATGCGGGACATAGACAGCCAGCTGATGACCAATCCATTAGTGCAATGGATGGCTGGAAGCATTTGTCTTTGCCTTTGCAATACCACAGAAGCAATGCATGGTCAATGTACAGCAATGACACACCTGTGTGAACAGCCAGGAGACCCCCCCCCCCATGTTATGTTACATAGTTACATAGTTAGTACGGTCGAAAAAAGACATATGTCCATCAAGTTCAACCAGGGAATTAAGGGGTAGGGGTGTGGCGCGATATTGGGGAAGGGATGAGATTTTATATTTCTTCATAAGCATTAATCTTATTTTGTCAATTAGGAACATTCAGCACCCACCCGCTATCAAGGCAGCTGCCTATCATGTCATGCCCTACCTGCACAGGTGTGCTGGCTACTCAAATGATCCAATTAAGGAGGCCATTTAGTCAGCAGCAGCAGAAGTCCTGTGCCTGGACGCTCCAACAGCGGCCAGACACAAGCAGAAGCAGAAGCAGCAGCAGCACCACCTTTTGTTTTTTGGCTGCAGCAGCAGCAGCAAGGCCCACAGGGCTGGCTAGCTGGCTAGCCAGCAAGCAGGTAGCAATGAAAGTAGGAATCTTTCTTTTTAACCCTGTAAGGGGGTGGTGCACTGTACCCGAAGATACTGCCATATCGGGTCAATGCATAGGGCGACGGAAGCAAGCTTCGAAATCGGCCCCCGTTCTCAAAAATCCATTTAATATATGGTCCTCAGATAGGGGACGTATCAGATATTAAACTGATAAGAACAGATACTACACTTGATCTTAGCCAAAAGGCCGAGAAGCGATAACCGTGAAAGGGGCGGGCCCAACAAGGTCCCCTTCATGGGCACTATCACTGCTTGCTGTCAGGGAGGCTGCCAGACAATTTTCCATGCACACTCTGGGCTGGGGGGCAGTCAACCACCAGTACACACAGCAGAACCTAAACCCATACCATTATTGCTAAGCAGCAAGACAGGGGCCCATTGCACTCCCACGGGGCCTTTTTAAATGCAATCCATAACCCGGATTTGCCAGGAACCCTTCTTACTCCTCCTACTTGCATGTGACACTGGGCTTAGGATCTGCATAGGAAACACACACACAAGCACACACCTACCTTTGTTGCCTGCAGATGCCTCCTTGGCTGTCCCCAAACGGTATCAAACCAACACCCACGGGAAGCTGTAAGCATAGAGGACATGCCTGCACCCCATTGGACTTACCTGTGTGGGTTAAACCCGGGTTATTTGACAACCTATGGCGGTGATGGTTCTGCTCAGGCAGAGCAGTGCTGATGCTCCTCATAAAGCTGTCGCTGCTGTGAAGGTTCTAGGTGACATCACAAATCCCTATGGTTACATACACAACAAAGCTGGGTTGTTGTTGTTTACACTCTGCAAGGCCTGTGGAAGTGAGTGACATCATAGCACTGTAGTTCTGAGGGTTCTAGATGGATGCAACAATCTCCTGTTGCTTCTATGAAGGCCATAATAGACGACATCACCAAACAGCTCCATAGTCACATACACAGCAAAGGAGAGATGTTGTTTACACCTAGTGATGTCAGTGGTATTGAGTGACATCACAGCACAGTGCTAAGGCTCCTGGGCCTGGACACAGCAGCGGCTGCAATATCTCAACGGAGAATACGTTTATATATATGTGTGTGTGTGCGCGTATATATATATATATATATATATATATATATATATATATATTTCTCCGCCGAAATCACTTTTAAACCCATTTCCACCTTTTTTTCCCTTCTCTTCCTCTTACTTTTTTTTAACGTTTTTTTACGTTTTTCTCCTTTTCGCCTCTTTTCTGGGCGTATTATTCTTCTTTTTCTTCTTTTTTTTCGTCTAATGCATACCCCATCAGTGCAGCAATGCTTATTCAATACCGCCAGCAGATGGAGACACTGGGGGATAATTTTCTAAGGATTTATACTGATTTTTCCTGTCTGAATTTGTCGCACAGAAAGTTGCAGGCCAAATATGTGTGACATTTCTGCGACTTTAGCTTCTAGAGCATTTTTACAACATTATACATAGGTGCTGAATACATAAAAAGCGACTGTTCAGCGACAGACAAGTCGCATCGGCTGAAAGTAGGCCAGAATGTCAGTCCATGTTGGAGCAGGTTTAGATACAGTCTAAAGCATAGATCTCAAAGTCTGTGCACAGAATTTAGCAAGGGCCTCGCACCTTCTGATGCATCAGGTAGGTGCACAATAGCATAGCCTAACCCTCTGTACTTTGGTCTATATTGATGCGGGACATAGACAGCCAGCTGATGACCAATCCATTAGTGCAATGGATGGCTGGAAGCATTTGTCTTTGCCTTTGCAATACCACAGAAGCAATGCATGGTCAATGTACAGCAATGACACACCTGTGTGAACAGCCAGGAGACCCCCCCCCCATGTTATGTTACATAGTTACATAGTTAGTACGGTCGAAAAAAGACATATGTCCATCAAGTTCAACCAGGGAATTAAGGGGTAGGGGTGTGGCGCGATATTGGGGAAGGGATGAGATTTTATATTTCTTCATAAGCATTAATCTTATTTTGTCAATTAGGAACATTCAGCACCCACCCGCTATCAAGGCAGCTGCCTATCATGTCATGCCCTACCTGCACAGGTGTGCTGGCTACTCAAATGATCCAATTAAGGAGGCCATTTAGTCAGCAGCAGCAGAAGTCCTGTGCCTGGACGCTCCAACAGCGGCCAGACACAAGCAGAAGCAGAAGCAGCAGCAGCACCACCTTTTGTTTTTTGGCTGCAGCAGCAGCAGCAGCAAGGCCCACAGGGCTGGCTAGCTGGCTAGCCAGCAAGCAGGTAGCAATGAAAGTAGGAATCTTTCTTTTTAACCCTGTAAGGGGGTGGTGCACTGTACCCGAAGATACTGCCATATCGGGTCAATGCATAGGGCGACGGAAGCAAGCTTCGAAATCGGCCCCCGTTCTCAAAAATCCATTTAATATATGGTCCCCAGATAGGGGACGTATCAGATATTAAACTGATAAGAACAGATAAGGTTTCAACAAAATTTTATTGAATAAATAAGAAACCATACAAAATTTAAAATGCAAAATAATAAAAGGTTCACAAAAGTTTTAAAATACAAATAATAAAACCAGTAATAAAAGGAGAAAAAATAAAAATGGCAGGATAAAACATTATACAAATGTCATAAAAACTGATTATATTGTTATTTCGTTCCATAGAGGCAGACACCACATGGATGCTGCCTCGCTGGCCCCCAACTGTTTCTTGTCTCTTAGGTAATAGATGTACATCTCACTCAGGGCCAGCTTTATACAGTTTTTAACATCAATAAAATCATGTTTAAAAAGTAAGATGTTCCTAACTTTCCAGATGGCATTTTTAAAACAATTAATAATCATCCAGCAGATCATCTGCTGTTTAAAATTGGGGCAGTTAAAAAGACCGTAAAAGACACATTCGTGATTAAAATCTTTTAGGCCGCAGGCCCACTTCAAAAGTGGGCCTACCTTCCTCCAAAGCTCCCGTGCAAAAGGGCAGTTCCAAAATATGTGCAGCACCGTTTCGTCCACTCCGCAGCCATCTCTCGGGCACTTGGCTCTCGCCACCAGTCCTCGCCTGTGCTGGAACTCACGAGTAGGGAGGCACTGGTGGACGATTGCCCAGGCAAGATCCCTGTGTACATTCGCCAGAAACTTCCCGTACACGTTCCGCCATACCTTTTTGGATCTTGCCTGTGTGAAATTGGACACTGCCAGGGTAACCTCACTCCGCCTGAGGACCTTTGATACCTTTCTCTGGTCCCCCAGTATGTCAGGCTCCAAATCTTGGAGACCTAGGAGCCTGACTGTCTTTTCCAACACCACATAATGTTTTGGGGGACACAGAAGCACCGGAGCGTTCAGAGGGATGCGCAACCATCTTTTAAAAACCATGCCCGCAGCGTACCTTAAAAAGCAGCTAAAAATGCCATCGGATTTAATAATTTTAAAACAGAAACAGAAATACTTTATGTAAAAGAAAGTAAAAAGGTTAGGAACATCTTTCCCGCCATTATCTTTACTTTTGTACATAAAATCACGCTTTAATTTCTCCATTTTTGAACCCCATAAAAAAGTAAAAACAATTCTAGTTACTTTTTTAATGTATAAAATAGATGGAGGAAATACCATGGCAATGTATAGCATAATAGGGAGTAAAACCATCTTTATTATTAAAATCTTCCCCTCCATGGTAAGGTTTCTAAGATTCCACATTAAAATCTTCTTCTCCATCTTAGCTATAGCTGAATCCCAGTTAGGGCTCCCATCATTGACCTGGTTAAAAACAATACCTAAAACTTTAATTTGATCCTGTTGCATTGTAACTCCTGGGGTGATGGATGAATCCCAGGAGCCAATATAAAAACAGTCACATTTATCTGTGTTTAGCTTAAAACCAGAGACCTCGCAGAAATAGCTGGTGTTCCTCAATGCCCCCCTCATGGATGGAGAGTCCGGGCACAGTATGGTGACATCATCCATGTACCCCAACACCTTTAGATGGGTCCCTCCTCCACCAGGTATCGGTACGCCTCTTACTACCCGGTCTTTTCTGAGGAGGGCCATCAGTGGTTCGATTGCGCAAATAAAAAGGAGTGGGGACAGGGGGCAGCCCTGTTTGACACCTGATAAAAGAGGAACACCGCTGGTTAAAAAGCCATTAACAGAGACTTGACTAAAACAGGATCGGTATAAAAGCATGATTCGGCTTAAAATCGTTTCAGGCACTGCCATCTTTTTAAGAACTAAAAACAGGTATTCATGGGAGACCCTATCAAAGGCTTTTTCAAAGTCTAAGGATAAAATTGCTACAGTTTGATTTCTATCCTTAAAATACCATAAAACATCTCTTAAAATATTTAGGGATTCAGCTATAGACCTTCCAGGTACCCCACAAACCTGATTTGGGTGAATTAATTTATGAATAAAAGGTTTAAAACGGACAGCTAATAACTTGGCTAAAACTTTATAATCGACATTTAAAAGTGTGATGGGGCGCCAATTTTTTAGCATATCCTTTTCACCCTTTTTAAAAAGTAATGATACAATCCCCCTCCTCCAGGAAGGGGGAAGTTCATTAACAATAAAAGTTTCTTTATACAATAAAACCATATCATCCTTTAAAATATCCCAAAAAGCTAAATAAAATTCGATGGGTAAACCATCTTCCCCAGGGGCCTTCCCACTAGAAAAACTTTTAAAAACAAATAAAAGTTCATCTAAGTTAAGATCACGGGATAAAACCTCCTGGTCTAAAACATCTAGCTTAAAATCAAGGGAATTAAGAACATGTTCTAAAAAGGATGGATTAAGATCTTTCTTATTAAAAAGAAGCTGGTAGAAGTTAAAAACTGCATCTAACATGCCTTTTGGAGTGGATTCACCCTCAAGGTTTTGGATGATATCCCTCCTATTCATCACTTTTTTAAAAAAGAAACGGGAACATTTCTCGCCCTCCTCCAGGTGCTGCACATGTGAGTTAAAAATGATTTGTTTCCCTTTCTTTTCTATGGCATGTTTTATTTCAGTTTTAAGGTTTAAAATATCATTTTCTACATCCATACCAGCTTCTTTCAATTTAAAAAGTACATTTAAACGCATGTTAAGAACATAAAACCACTGTTTTTCCATTTTTGCCTTCTTCTTACCTGCTTTGATAAAAAAAAATCTGATTTTAGATTTGGTGCCCTCCCACCAGTGCAGCATAGGCTCATGGGGTTTTCTTTGTGATTGCCAGCATTGGTAGGTCCGCACAAACTCCTCTTTTATCTCAGGGTCCTCTAGGAGTGTGGTGTTTAATCTCCAGAGGCCCCTTTTTGCTTTTTGCTCCCCCTCTAGCTCCAGGCCCACCAAGAGGAGCTTATGATCAGAGAAGATATTCTGCTCGAGCGTGCATTTCAGGGGTTTAAAAGCTCTAGAGGAAAAAATAAAATCGATTCTGGAGCTCACTCTTCCATTGGACCATGTGGCGCCCGGGTCCTCCGGCAAGAGATCCTTCCAGCAATCTTTCAAATTAAAATCATCAATAAAATTTTTAAGCAGGTAAGAAGTGCGGTCTTTACGATTAATATCCCCACCCTGCCGGTGTTCCCCATCACGTATGCAGTTAAAATCACCTCCCACCAGCAGGGGGGAAGACCCAACACAAAACAGTGGTAAAATTTCAAATAGTTCTGCCCGCTCCTGTTTATCAGGAGGGGCATACACATTTAAAACACGAATTAAAAGTCCATTAAAATATAGATGAATTAAAAGAGCTCTGCCAGGCACAATCTCAGTTACTGTATGAATAGAAAAGGACTGGCCTCGGCAGAGCAGCCCAACACCCACAGAACGACAGTCATTTGCACCGGACCATATGGATGGGCCCAGCTTCCAGTCTTCTTTTAAGTCTTTATAGTCCATTTTACTAGGGATTCCACATTCTTGTAGCAGGCAAAGGTCAAAGTCACATGTCTCTAGATAAGAAAATAAAGCAGCCCTGCGATCAGGGCTCTTTAAGGACCTCACATTGAGTGAGGCAATTTTTACAGGGATAGGCATAGTTTATGGAGAGTCCGTGCTTGGAGAATCAAAGTCAATAATAAGCTGCGTACCGTCATCCCCCGCCTGCGGGGTCATCAGCTCCTTGATGTTCTGAGGGTCGGAGCTTGAGATCGATGATGCCCCGACCCTGAGCTCGCTCTCGTCCGAACTACGGCACGCCGCTTTCCTTTGAATGTCTTCCTCTTCTTCTTCTCTTTGTCTTTTAAATGTCACACTGCTGTCCATATCCTCTGTGTTGCTCTCACTCGATGTAATCTCTGGCCCCCGGCTGATGGATCTGCGTCTTCTTTCATCTTTTGACGACTGGAACTGCTGCACAGGGGCCTGTGAGGCCTCTTTTCCGGAACCTTTGCCGCTACCTTGGGAAGTTTTCATCGCTTGTTCCCCAGCAAGCGTTGCTGAGGACTGTTGCTCCAACTTCCCCATCGATCGACGATGGCCAGTTTTACCCACCGGGTCCACTGCTGGCGGGGCAGCAAACCCTGGTTTGGCGCCACTTGTCTTCTTGGCCCTGTCCTGTATAGGCGGAGTAACAGGACCGGGCTCAGACCTGGCCACCTGGCTCCCCTTCCGGCGGGCTTTCACCGGGGCCTCTTCGTCCGGAGCAGGGCGACCCTGGGCCAAGCCAGTACCTGGCTTATGCTGCAATTTTGGGTCCACCTCTGCCCCC
This sequence comes from Hyla sarda, assembly GCF_029499605.1. Classification (NCBI taxonomy): domain Eukaryota; kingdom Metazoa; phylum Chordata; class Amphibia; order Anura; family Hylidae; genus Hyla; species Hyla sarda. The sequence continues at coordinate 12,925 of NW_026607970.1, read as the reverse complement.
ACCGAGGCCCGTCGGCTGCCACCCGCCACAGGTGAGCCCCCTTCAGAAGTTTTGGCGGGCTCTTGAGCCAGGTAGGAAGTCGATCGACGTCTTTCAATTTCCCGGGCAGTAAACTCGATCACCCGCCCGGGCTTCGTGGAATCCCCATGGCCTCCCCCTAGCACTACCACCGGTGGGCCCCCCGATGGAGCACCAGAGGTCTTGGGCCTGGACCCATCAGTACCTGCCATCTGGGGTTTGGGCATCTTAAAAAAGGACGTCTTTTGTCCTGTCCCCTCTTTGGGTGGGCCCAGCCTTGACCCACCCATCGTAGTTTTTGCTTTATGGGGACAGGAATTAAAATCGTGATTTTCCTCTCCGCAGAGGTTGCACCTTATCGTATGGCTACATCTTGAGGCTATGTGACCTTCTTGGCCACACCTATTGCAGCGAATCACACGCTCCGCGCCGCAGGTCTCCTGGGTGTGGCCAAACCTCAAGCAATTTCGGCAATACATAGGCATTTGAGGATAGAACAGGAAGCCCCGAACTCTCCCGATGGCAAAATTTGGGGGCGGATGGCAAAGACCCCCAATACCACCGGGATCCTTACGGAGCTTGACCCAGAACTTCCTCTTGCCGTTCCAGAACCGCACGGAGTTCAAGATTTTGTTTGCGAATCGCACCTCTTCGCAGTATCGTCGAAGAAAAGTGGCTATATCCTCCGTGGTCACATGAGGGCTGTGCATAGCCACCACCAACGGTATATGTTCCTCACCATAGAGGAACTGGAACGAAAGACCGTCGAGTCGATCGTCCCTCTGGTCCGCACCAGACAAGGTTGCATAGATGTTATCGCAACACGCCGTGGCCGTGAAGGTGACGGTATACAGGCCACGGCTTTCCTGGTCATTTAGACACAGGATGTCCTCCCTATTGAGGCGGAAGTAGTCAAGAAGAATCACCTCCGCAATGAAGCGGAGGTTCTTCAACTGACGATGGCTCTCCGACACCTCTATGCGGATGGTATTTCGCATCGACATTTCCCCAGAGGGGAAAGCCCAGGAGAACGGCATCTTCCACACCCAGGGACTAAGCCCCTTCCCCAATAGCAGCAGGGGCTCGGAATCCCGCTATAAAAGCGGAACCCTTACCCAAGGCAGAGGTCGGGGGTACCCTAGGTGCTTCCGAAGCTACAGGTAACGCTCAACGTACCGAAAATGCCTTCTGAGACACAAGGTCCCAGAGACAGGGGGATCGCAACCCGTTGTCTGTGGACTAAGCCCGCTCCCCAATAGCAGCAAGGGGGTGAAGTCCCTCCGTAAGGAGAGACAATCCCCCAAGGCCGAGAAGCGGGGTACCACAGACACCTTCCGACCAGACCAAATGCAGATACTACACTTGATCTTAGCCAAAAGGCCGAGAAGCGATAACCGTGAAAGGGGCGGGCCCAACAAGGTCCCCTTCATGGGCACTATCACTGCTTGCTGTCAGGGAGGCTGCCAGACAATTTTCCATGCACACTCTGGGCTGGGGGGCAGTCAACCACCAGTACACACAGCAGAACCTAAACCCATACCATTATTGCTAAGCAGCAAGACAGGGGCCCATTGCACTCCCACGGGGCCTTTTTAAATGCAATCCATAACCCGGATTTGCCAGGAACCCTTCTTACTCCTCCTACTTGCATGTGACACTGGGCTTAGGATCTGCATAGGAAACACACACACAAGCACACACCTACCTTTGTTGCCTGCAGATGCCTCCTTGGCTGTCCCCAAACGGTATCAAACCAACACCCACGGGAAGCTGTAAGCATAGAGGACATGCCTGCACCCCATTGGACTTACCTGTGTGGGTTAAACCCGGGTTATTTGACAACCTATGGCGGTGATGGTTCTGCTCAGGCAGAGCAGTGCTGATGCTCCTCATAAAGCTGTCGCTGCTGTGAAGGTTCTAGGTGACATCACAAATCCCTATGGTTACATACACAACAAAGCTGGGTTGTTGTTGTTTACACTCTGCAAGGCCTGTGGAAGTGAGTGACATCATAGCACTGTAGTTCTGAGGGTTCTAGATGGATGCAACAATCTCCTGTTGCTTCTATGAAGGCCATAATAGACGACATCACCAAACAGCTCCATAGTCACATACACAGCAAAGGAGAGATGTTGTTTACACCTAGTGATGTCAGTGGTATTGAGTGACATCACAGCACAGTGCTAAGGCTCCTGGGCCTGGACACAGCAGCGGCTGCAATATCTCAACGGAGAATACGTTTATATATATGTGTGTGTGTGCGCGTATATATATATATATATATATATATATATATATATATATATATATATATATATTTCTCCGCCGAAATCACTTTTAAACCCATTTCCACCTTTTTTTCCCTTCTCTTCCTCTTACTTTTTTTTCACGTTTTTTTACGTTTTTCTCCTTTTCGCCTCTTTTCTGGGCGTATTATTCTTCTTTTTCTTCTTTTTTTTCGTCTAATGCATACCCCATCAGTGCAGCAATGCTTATTCAATACCGCCAGCAGATGGAGACACTGGGGGATAATTTTCTAAGGATTTATACTGATTTTTCCTGTCTGAATTTGTCGCACAGAAAGTTGCAGGCCAAATATGTGTGACATTTCTGCGACTTTAGCTTCTAGAGCATTTTTACAACATTATACATAGGTGCTGAATACATAAAAAGCGACTGTTCAGCGACAGACAAGTCGCATCGGCTGAAAGTAGGCCAGAATGTCAGTCCATGTTGGAGCAGGTTTAGATACAGTCTAAAGCATAGATCTCAAAGTCTGTGCACAGAATTTAGCAAGGGCCTCGCACCTTCTGATGCATCAGGTAGGTGCACAATAGCATAGCCTAACCCTCTGTACTTTGGTCTATATTGATGCGGGACATAGACAGCCAGCTGATGACCAATCCATTAGTGCAATGGATGGCTGGAAGCATTTGTCTTTGCCTTTGCAATACCACAGAAGCAATGCATGGTCAATGTACAGCAATGACACACCTGTGTGAACAGCCAGGAGACCCCCCCCCCCATGTTATGTTACATAGTTACATAGTTAGTACGGTCGAAAAAAGACATATGTCCATCAAGTTCAACCAGGGAATTAAGGGGTAGGGGTGTGGCGCGATATTGGGGAAGGGATGAGATTTTATATTTCTTCATAAGCATTAATCTTATTTTGTCAATTAGGAACATTCAGCACCCACCCGCTATCAAGGCAGCTGCCTATCATGTCATGCCCTACCTGCACAGGTGTGCTGGCTACTCAAATGATCCAATTAAGGAGGCCATTTAGTCAGCAGCAGCAGAAGTCCTGTGCCTGGACGCTCCAACAGCGGCCAGACACAAGCAGAAGCAGAAGCAGCAGCAGCACCACCTTTTGTTTTTTGGCTGCAGCAGCAGCAGCAGCAAGGCCCACAGGGCTGGCTAGCTGGCTAGCCAGCAAGCAGGTAGCAATGAAAGTAGGAATCTTTCTTTTTAACCCTGTAAGGGGGTGGTGCACTGTACCCGAAGATACTGCCATATCGGGTCAATGCATAGGGCGACGGAAGCAAGCTTCGAAATCGGCCCCCGTTCTCAAAAATCCATTTAATATATGGTCCCCAGATAGGGGACGTATCAGATATTAAACTGATAAGAACAGATACTACACTTGATCTTAGCCAAAAGGCCGAGAAGCGATAACCGTGAAAGGGGCGGGCCCAACAAGGTCCCCTTCATGGGCACTATCACTGCTTGCTGTCAGGGAGGCTGCCAGACAATTTTCCATGCACACTCTGGGCTGGGGGGCAGTCAACCACCAGTACACACAGCAGAACCTAAACCCATACCATTATTGCTAAGCAGCAAGACAGGGGCCCATTGCACTCCCACGGGGCCTTTTTAAATGCAATCCATAACCCGGATTTGCCAGGAACCCTTCTTACTCCTCCTACTTGCATGTGACACTGGGCTTAGGATCTGCATAGGAAACACACACACAAGCACACACCTACCTTTGTTGCCTGCAGATGCCTCCTTGGCTGTCCCCAAACGGTATCAAACCAACACCCACGGGAAGCTGTAAGCATAGAGGACATGCCTGCACCCCATTGGACTTACCTGTGTGGGTTAAACCCGGGTTATTTGACAACCTATGGCGGTGATGGTTCTGCTCAGGCAGAGCAGTGCTGATGCTCCTCATAAAGCTGTCGCTGCTGTGAAGGTTCTAGGTGACATCACAAATCCCTATGGTTACATACACAACAAAGCTGGGTTGTTGTTGTTTACACTCTGCAAGGCCTGTGGAAGTGAGTGACATCATAGCACTGTAGTTCTGAGGGTTCTAGATGGATGCAACAATCTCCTGTTGCTTCTATGAAGGCCATAATAGACGACATCACCAAACAGCTCCATAGTCACATACACAGCAAAGGAGAGATGTTGTTTACACCTAGTGATGTCAGTGGTATTGAGTGACATCACAGCACAGTGCTAAGGCTCCTGGGCCTGGACACAGCAGCGGCTGCAATATCTCAACGGAGAATACGTTTATATATATGTGTGTGTGTGCGCGTATATATATATATATATATATATATATATATATATATATATATATTTCTCCGCCGAAATCACTTTTAAACCCATTTCCACCTTTTTTTCCCTTCTCTTCCTCTTACTTTTTTTTCACGTTTTTTTACGTTTTTCTCCTTTTCGCCTCTTTTCTGGGCGTATTATTCTTCTTTTTCTTCTTTTTTTTCGTCTAATGCATACCCCATCAGTGCAGCAATGCTTATTCAATACCGCCAGCAGATGGAGACACTGGGGGATAATTTTCTAAGGATTTATACTGATTTTTCCTGTCTGAATTTGTCGCACAGAAAGTTGCAGGCCAAATATGTGTGACATTTCTGCGACTTTAGCTTCTAGAGCATTTTTACAACATTATACATAGGTGCTGAATACATAAAAAGCGACTGTTCAGCGACAGACAAGTCGCATCGGCTGAAAGTAGGCCAGAATGTCAGTCCATGTTGGAGCAGGTTTAGATACAGTCTAAAGCATAGATCTCAAAGTCTGTGCACAGAATTTAGCAAGGGCCTCGCACCTTCTGATGCATCAGGTAGGTGCACAATAGCATAGCCTAACCCTCTGTACTTTGGTCTATATTGATGCGGGACATAGACAGCCAGCTGATGACCAATCCATTAGTGCAATGGATGGCTGGAAGCATTTGTCTTTGCCTTTGCAATACCACAGAAGCAATGCATGGTCAATGTACAGCAATGACACACCTGTGTGAACAGCCAGGAGACCCCCCCCCCCCATGTTATGTTACATAGTTACATAGTTAGTACGGTCGAAAAAAGACATATGTCCATCAAGTTCAACCAGGGAATTAAGGGGTAGGGGTGTGGCGCGATATTGGGGAAGGGATGAGATTTTATATTTCTTCATAAGCATTAATCTTATTTTGTCAATTAGGAACATTCAGCACCCACCCGCTATCAAGGCAGCTGCCTATCATGTCATGCCCTACCTGCACAGGTGTGCTGGCTACTCAAATGATCCAATTAAGGTTAAGGAGGCCATTTAGTCAGCAGCAGCAGAAGTCCTGTGCCTGGACGCTCCAACAGCGGCCAGACACAAGCAGAAGCAGAAGCAGCAGCAGCACCACCTTTTGTTTTTTGGCTGCAGCAGCAGCAGCAGCAAGGCCCACAGGGCTGGCTAGCTGGCTAGCCAGCAAGCAGGTAGCAATGAAAGTAGGAATCTTTCTTTTTAACCCTGTAAGGGGGTGGTGCACTGTACCCGAAGATACTGCCATATCGGGTCAATGCATAGGGCGACGGAAGCACGCTTCGAAATCGGCCCCCGTTCTCAAAAATCCATTTAATATATGGTCCCCAGATAGGGGACGTATCAGATATTAAACTGATAAGAACAGATACTACACTTGATCTTAGCCAAAAGGCCGAGAAGCGATAACCGTGAAAGGGGCGGGCCCAACAAGGTCCCCTTCATGGGCACTATCACTGCTTGCTGTCAGGGAGGCTGCCAGACAATTTTCCATGCACACTCTGGGCTGGGGGGCAGTCAACCACCAGTACACACAGCAGAACCTAAACCCATACCATTATTGCTAAGCAGCAAGACAGGGGCCCATTGCACTCCCACGGGGCCTTTTTAAATGCAATCCATAACCCGGATTTGCCAGGAACCCTTCTTACTCCTCCTACTTGCATGTGACACTGGGCTTAGGATCTGCATAGGAAACACACACACAAGCACACACCTACCTTTGTTGCCTGCAGATGCCTCCTTGGCTGTCCCCAAACGGTATCAAACCAACACCCACGGGAAGCTGTAAGCATAGAGGACATGCCTGCACCCCATTGGACTTACCTGTGTGGGTTAAACCCGGGTTATTTGACAACCTATGGCGGTGATGGTTCTGCTCAGGCAGAGCAGTGCTGATGCTCCTCATAAAGCTGTCGCTGCTGTGAAGGTTCTAGGTGACATCACAAATCCCTATGGTTACATACACAACAAAGCTGGGTTGTTGTTGTTTACACTCTGCAAGGCCTGTGGAAGTGAGTGACATCATAGCACTGTAGTTCTGAGGGTTCTAGATGGATGCAACAATCTCCTGTTGCTTCTATGAAGGCCATAATAGACGACATCACCAAACAGCTCCATAGTCACATACACAGCAAAGGAGAGATGTTGTTTACACCTAGTGATGTCAGTGGTATTGAGTGACATCACAGCACAGTGCTAAGGCTCCTGGGCCTGGACACAGCAGCGGCTGCAATATCTCAACGGAGAATACGTTTATATATATGTGTGTGTGTGCGCGTATATATATATATATATATATATATATATATATATATATATATATACTCCGCCGAAATCACTTTTAAACCCATTTCCACCTTTTTTTCCCTTCTCTTCCTCTTACTTTTTTTTCACGTTTTTTTACGTTTTTCTCCTTTTCGCCTCTTTTCTGGGCGTATTATTCTTCTTTTTCTTCTTTTTTTTCGTCTAATGCATACCCCATCAGTGCAGCAATGCTTATTCAATACCGCCAGCAGATGGAGACACTGGGGGATAATTTTCTAAGGATTTATACTGATTTTTCCTGTCTGAATTTGTCGCACAGAAAGTTGCAGGCCAAATATGTGTGACATTTCTGCGACTTTAGCTTCTAGAGCATTTTTACAACATTATACATAGGTGCTGAATACATAAAAAGCGACTGTTCAGCGACAGACAAGTCGCATCGGCTGAAAGTAGGCCAGAATGTCAGTCCATGTTGGAGCAGGTTTAGATACAGTCTAAAGCATAGATCTCAAAGTCTGTGCACAGAATTTAGCAAGGGCCTCGCACCTTCTGATGCATCAGGTAGGTGCACAATAGCATAGCCTAACCCTCTGTACTTTGGTCTATATTGATGCGGGACATAGACAGCCAGCTGATGACCAATCCATTAGTGCAATGGATGGCTGGAAGCATTTGTCTTTGCCTTTGCAATACCACAGAAGCAATGCATGGTCAATGTACAGCAATGACACACCTGTGTGAACAGCCAGGAGACCCCCCCCCCCCATGTTATGTTACATAGTTACATAGTTAGTACGGTCGAAAAAAGACATATGTCCATCAAGTTCAACCAGGGAATTAAGGGGTAGGGGTGTGGCGCGATATTGGGGAAGGGATGAGATTTTATATTTCTTCATAAGCATTAATCTTATTTTGTCAATTAGGAACATTCAGCACCCACCCGCTATCAAGGCAGCTGCCTATCATGTCATGCCCTACCTGCACAGGTGTGCTGGCTACTCAAATGATCCAATTAAGGAGGCCATTTAGTCAGCAGCAGCAGAAGTCCTGTGCCTGGACGCTCCAACAGCGGCCAGACACAAGCAGAAGCAGAAGCAGCAGCAGCACCACCTTTTGTTTTTTGGCTGCAGCAGCAGCAGCAGCAAGGCCCACAGGGCTGGCTAGCTGGCTAGCCAGCAAGCAGGTAGCAATGAAAGTAGGAATCTTTCTTTTTAACCCTGTAAGGGGGTGGTGCACTGTACCCGAAGATACTGCCATATCGGGTCAATGCATAGGGCGACGGAAGCAAGCTTCGAAATCGGCCCCCGTTCTCAAAAATCCATTTAATATATGGTCCCCAGATAGGGGACGTATCAGATATTAAACTGATAAGAACAGATACTACACTTGATCTTAGCCAAAAGGCCGAGAAGCGATAACCGTGAAAGGGGCGGGCCCAACAAGGTCCCCTTCATGGGCACTATCACTGCTTGCTGTCAGGGAGGCTGCCAGACAATTTTCCATGCACACTCTGGGCTGGGGGGCAGTCAACCACCAGTACACACAGCAGAACCTAAACCCATACCATTATTGCTAAGCAGCAAGACAGGGGCCCATTGCACTCCCACGGGGCCTTTTTAAATGCAATCCATAACCCGGATTTGCCAGGAACCCTTCTTACTCCTCCTACTTGCATGTGACACTGGGCTTAGGATCTGCATAGGAAACACACACACAAGCACACACCTACCTTTGTTGCCTGCAGATGCCTCCTTGGCTGTCCCCAAACGGTATCAAACCAACACCCACGGGAAGCTGTAAGCATAGAGGACATGCCTGCACCCCATTGGACTTACCTGTGTGGGTTAAACCCGGGTTATTTGACAACCTATGGCGGTGATGGTTCTGCTCAGGCAGAGCAGTGCTGATGCTCCTCATAAAGCTGTCGCTGCTGTGAAGGTTCTAGGTGACATCACAAATCCCTATGGTTACATACACAACAAAGCTGGGTTGTTGTTGTTTACACTCTGCAAGGCCTGTGGAAGTGAGTGACATCATAGCACTGTAGTTCTGAGGGTTCTAGATGGATGCAACAATCTCCTGTTGCTTCTATGAAGGCCATAATAGACGACATCACCAAACAGCTCCATAGTCACATACACAGCAAAGGAGAGATGTTGTTTACACCTAGTGATGTCAGTGGTATTGAGTGACATCACAGCACAGTGCTAAGGCTCCTGGGCCTGGACACAGCAGCGGCTGCAATATCTCAACGGAGAATACGTTTATATATATGTGTGTGTGTGCGCGTATATATATATATATATATATATATATATATATATATATATATATTTCTCCGCCGAAATCACTTTTAAACCCATTTCCACCTTTTTTTCCCTTCTCTTCCTCTTACTTTTTTTTCACGTTTTTTTACGTTTTTCTCCTTTTCGCCTCTTTTCTGGGCGTATTATTCTTCTTTTTCTTCTTTTTTTTCGTCTAATGCATACCCCATCAGTGCAGCAATGCTTATTCAATACCGCCAGCAGATGGAGACACTGGGGGATAATTTTCTAAGGATTTATACTGATTTTTCCTGTCTGAATTTGTCGCACAGAAAGTTGCAGGCCAAATATGTGTGACATTTCTGCGACTTTAGCTTCTAGAGCATTTTTACAACATTATACATAGGTGCTGAATACATAAAAAGCGACTGTTCAGCGACAGACAAGTCGCATCGGCTGAAAGTAGGCCAGAATGTCAGTCCATGTTGGAGCAGGTTTAGATACAGTCTAAAGCATAGATCTCAAAGTCTGTGCACAGAATTTAGCAAGGGCCTCGCACCTTCTGATGCATCAGGTAGGTGCACAATAGCATAGCCTAACCCTCTGTACTTTGGTCTATATTGATGCGGGACATAGACAGCCAGCTGATGACCAATCCATTAGTGCAATGGATGGCTGGAAGCATTTGTCTTTGCCTTTGCAATACCACAGAAGCAATGCATGGTCAATGTACAGCAATGACACACCTGTGTGAACAGCCAGGAGACCCCCCCCCCCCATGTTATGTTACATAGTTACATAGTTAGTACGGTCGAAAAAAGACATATGTCCATCAAGTTCAACCAGGGAATTAAGGGGTAGGGGTGTGGCGCGATATTGGGGAAGGGATGAGATTTTATATTTCTTCATAAGCATTAATCTTATTTTGTCAATTAGGAACATTCAGCACCCACCCGCTATCAAGGCAGCTGCCTATCATGTCATGCCCTACCTGCACAGGTGTGCTGGCTACTCAAATGATCCAATTAAGGAGGCCATTTAGTCAGCAGCAGCAGAAGTCCTGTGCCTGGACGCTCCAACAGCGGCCAGACACAAGCAGAAGCAGAAGCAGCAGCAGCACCACCTTTTGTTTTTTGGCTGCAGCAGCAGCAGCAGCAAGGCCCACAGGGCTGGCTAGCTAGCAAGCAGGTAGCAATGAAAGTAGGAATCTTTCTTTTTAACCCTGTAAGGGGGTGGTGCACTGTACCCGAAGATACTGCCATATCGGGTCAATGCATAGGGCGACGGAAGCAAGCTTCGAAATCGGCCCCCGTTCTCAAAAATCCATTTAATATATGGTCCCCAGATAGGGGACGTATCAGATATTAAACTGATAAGAACAGATACTACACTTGATCTTAGCCAAAAGGCCGAGAAGCGATAACCGTGAAAGGGGCGGGCCCAACAAGGTCCCCTTCATGGGCACTATCACTGCTTGCTGTCAGGGAGGCTGCCAGACAATTTTCCATGCACACTCTGGGCTGGGGGGCAGTCAACCACCAGTACACACAGCAGAACCTAAACCCATACCATTATTGCTAAGCAGCAAGACAGGGGCCCATTGCACTCCCACGGGGCCTTTTTAAATGCAATCCATAACCCGGATTTGCCAGGAACCCTTCTTACTCCTCCTACTTGCATGTGACACTGGGCTTAGGATCTGCATAGGAAACACACACACAAGCACACACCTACCTTTGTTGCCTGCAGATGCCTCCTTGGCTGTCCCCAAACGGTATCAAACCAACACCCACGGGAAGCTGTAAGCATAGAGGACATGCCTGCACCCCATTGGACTTACCTGTGTGGGTTAAACCCGGGTTATTTGACAACCTATGGCGGTGATGGTTCTGCTCAGGCAGAGCAGTGCTGATGCTCCTCATAAAGCTGTCGCTGCTGTGAAGGTTCTAGGTGACATCACAAATCCCTATGGTTACATACACAACAAAGCTGGGTTGTTGTTGTTTACACTCTGCAAGGCCTGTGGAAGTGAGTGACATCATAGCACTGTAGTTCTGAGGGTTCTAGATGGATGCAACAATCTCCTGTTGCTTCTATGAAGGCCATAATAGACGACATCACCAAACAGCTCCATAGTCACATACACAGCAAAGGAGAGATGTTGTTTACACCTAGTGATGTCAGTGGTATTGAGTGACATCACAGCACAGTGCTAAGGCTCCTGGGCCTGGACACAGCAGCGGCTGCAATATCTCAACGGAGAATACGTTTATATATATGTGTGTGTGTGCGCGTATATATATATATATATATATATATATATATATATATATATATATTTCTCCGCCGAAATCACTTTTAAACCCATTTCCACCTTTTTTTCCCTTCTCTTCCTCTTACTTTTTTTTCACGTTTTTTTACGTTTTTCTCCTTTTCGCCTCTTTTCTGGGCGTATTATTCTTCTTTTTCTTCTTTTTTTTCGTCTAATGCATACCCCATCAGTGCAGCAATGCTTATTCAATACCGCCAGCAGATGGAGACACTGGGGGATAATTTTCTAAGGATTTATACTGATTTTTCCTGTCTGAATTTGTCGCACAGAAAGTTGCAGGCCAAATATGTGTGACATTTCTGCGACTTTAGCTTCTAGAGCATTTTTACAACATTATACATAGGTGCTGAATACATAAAAAGCGACTGTTCAGCGACAGACAAGTCGCATCGGCTGAAAGTAGGCCAGAATGTCAGTCCATGTTGGAGCAGGTTTAGATACAGTCTAAAGCATAGATCTCAAAGTCTGTGCACAGAATTTAGCAAGGGCCTCGCACCTTCTGATGCATCAGGTAGGTGCACAATAGCATAGCCTAACCCTCTGTACTTTGGTCTATATTGATGCGGGACATAGACAGCCAGCTGATGACCAATCCATTAGTGCAATGGATGGCTGGAAGCATTTGTCTTTGCCTTTGCAATACCACAGAAGCAATGCATGGTCAATGTACAGCAATGACACACCTGTGTGAACAGCCAGGAGACCCCCCCCCCCCCATGTTATGTTACATAGTTACATAGTTAGTACGGTCGAAAAAAGACATATGTCCATCAAGTTCAACCAGGGAATTAAGGGGTAGGGGTGTGGCGCGATATTGGGGAAGGGATGAGATTTTATATTTCTTCATAAGCATTAATCTTATTTTGTCAATTAGGAACATTCAGCACCCACCCGCTATCAAGGCAGCTGCCTATCATGTCATGCCCTACCTGCACAGGTGTGCTGGCTACTCAAATGATCCAATTAAGGAGGCCATTTAGTCAGCAGCAGCAGAAGTCCTGTGCCTGGACGCTCCAACAGCGGCCAGACACAAGCAGAAGCAGAAGCAGCAGCAGCACCACCTTTTGTTTTTTGGCTGCAGCAGCAGCAGCAGCAAGGCCCACAGGGCTGGCTAGCTGGCTAGCCAGCAAGCAGGTAGCAATGAAAGTAGGAATCTTTCTTTTTAACCCTGTAAGGGGGTGGTGCACTGTACCCGAAGATACTGCCATATCGGGTCAATGCATAGGGCGACGGAAGCAAGCTTCGAAATCGGCCCCCGTTCTCAAAAATCCATTTAATATATGGTCCCCAGATAGGGGACGTATCAGATATTAAACTGATAAGAACAGATACTACACTTGATCTTAGCCAAAAGGCCGAGAAGCGATAACCGTGAAAGGGGCGGGCCCAACAAGGTCCCCTTCATGGGCACTATCACTGCTTGCTGTCAGGGAGGCTGCCAGACAATTTTCCATGCACACTCTGGGCTGGGGGGCAGTCAACCACCAGTACA